>NW_010144666.1:58123-60486 GCF_000699245.1 Pterocles gutturalis
AACAAAAAAAAAAATCCATATACGACTACCGTAAATAACATCCACTTCTCCCTTTACTTCCCTTCCACTGCAAAGCGTGGCTCATGAGACAGTGCTTCTTGATCTCCTAAGGGAAGGAAAAGCTCTTTCCATTCATCTGTTCAAATGAGTCACCAGAAGAAGCAAAGGGTACATCCCAGCACGCCTGCACTGTGGATGATACGTACAGCATCGAGCAGCTGCCTCAGCGCCGGCTGGAGAGCTCTGGCCTCTCCCACTGAGCTTTTCTTCCAAAGTGCTCAGGGAGGAATGAGATGTCAGGAAGCAGGAGAGAAAGCGCTGGTTGGGGACCCCTGCACCAACTTAATTCTGTGCCTGAAGGTGGTACAAAGACACCACATCCCCGCATAGCTTCACACTGCAGATGACAAAGAAGATAAAGCAACAAATCTCCCTCAGGGTGCACCAGCTAGCAAAGGGGCATTGTGTCACCGGCCACTGTAATATAAATCCTCCCGTAAAGCTTGCAATATCATTTGCAGCACCAGCCTTCTCAGGTTTCTCTGGATGAAGCACTATTTCAGCTCTATGTTTAGCACTTGGAGGGAAGCCAGGAAGACTTCCATAACCACCACTGATTTGTTAATCCCTTAATGCACAGGCACTGTTTGTTACTTAGGACGTCAGGTTTCATTGCTCCTCAGCATGCTGGTGATAGAACTTCTTGACACCAGACTGCAAATATTACTGCAATGTCAATACTCCCAGGGAGAAAGCCAAGCTGAGTTAAAATGTGACTTTGGTGTTGACAAGTCGGCTTGGCATTGTAGAGTTCAAGCGGCCAGCATCACCTGGCAACTCCAAAAACACGAGAAAGTTTGCCAGAATGCTTTTGACTAGAGTCTTATCCCAAGATCCGCATGGTAACAGCTGAACACCTTCCAATCAGATGAAGCAAGAAAGAACAGAGTAAGTGGATTATACTTTTCCGGGAAAGTGCTGGGAGCAACGTGTACATATGCATGTGAGTTTGTGCCTATACAGATTGGCCTCATCTTTCTCATTGAAAAAGAAAAACTCCCGATGTGGGTTTGTAGCACGACAGCTTCGGAGGAGACGCAGCTCAGCCTTCGCAGGCAGTTTACCCAGATCGTGGCAGCTTCAACACTTCTCCCGTTGCACTAAGGAGAGCTGTCTCCATGCTTACAATAAAAAGGAGGTATTTCTTGAGTGTGATGTATAATAACTGGGATCCTGGTCTTTTTTGGATGGCCACTAAGACACCACACAGGGGCTGCACAGAACATCAGAGCCAGGGTGGCCTCAGTGGCAGCTGCTGCTGGGGAGGCAGCTGGCCCCTCCAGCACACAGAGCTTTTTTATGATCATTTCCCTCCCTCCTGGGTTCAAACGTTTGTAGTGACACAGCCTGAAAGGTAAGGACACCTGAGGACAGTTGTGCATGTGGAGGAAAAGGCTCAGCCTTCCACCCAGGGCAGCATGAAGGTGAAGGGCTGATGCATGGGGCTGCTCGCTCACTGGGCTTCATCCTCCCCAGGCAGCTAATCAGCCCCTATTAATTTACCACTCATTAATTACCAGACATTTTTTTTTATCTCAAAAGGCAGGCTCAACAGAGTAATGTGCTTGGCTATGGCAGGATGAAGCCAGGCCAAGGGCACATCGAGCCCGTCCCCGAATCCATGCGCATCCCAACTGCCCACGCACAGCCTGCCTGCTTGTCAATAGCTCCAATTAAATAGTCTCGGGGTTTCGACTGCCACCAGCTCACTCACGGGTTGGGAGAAAGACAGAGGGAGTTAAAATTAAATTAGTAATTGATTAATATATGAAGCCACTCAGTAGCTGTTTAGTTGAGCACCCTTTTGGGGTTTTAACCCTTCAGCTCCTTATGAGTTTTGTTTCATGGCTAGCAATGCCAGTGGGTCCACTGGAAATTTGAGGTAATCCCTAAAAAAAGCTCATAGTCAGGTCAAAGTGTGTCTTTCAGTAAAAATAAGGTTTGACAAGATTATTTTATTGAAATTTCAGTAAGCATAGAGCCTTTTCTTTAAAAAAACAAAAAAAAAAAATACAAACCAGGAACGTTTTAGAAATGTGATCCTGGAACAGTCTATTCTCAAAATTGGTGAAATGCAAAGACCAGCACAATATAAAGTCAAAAAGGCTTTTTTTTTTTAATAATTAGGAGGGTTTTATTATTTCCAGTACTTATAATTGGAAAAAATCTGAAACAAAATGGCTGTGAAACTCAGTGCTTGAAGTAAGAAGCAAAGTACAGAAAAAACCCTTTAAAATGCCAAGGAGGAAGAACATAGAAAAGTGAAAGGATGCAAAGAACAAGAGAAAAAGGGTAGCTCTTCC
>NW_010144666.1:60501-66932 GCF_000699245.1 Pterocles gutturalis
CGATGGTTTAAAAAGACAGTGTTTCACTGAATTCAGCAAAGCTGGCCCCGCTTACACCAAGTGCTGTGTTTTACGGGGGATCCAGCAGACATACCAGACAGAATGACTGTTTTCTTCCTGCTGCTTGATATTGCTATACACTGATAGGTAAGCACCAGGAGTGATCAAAAGCCCAGCAGCACGTGGAGTAGACTTTGAAGGGCAGATGCAAGCAAAAAGTGCCAGTTTAGAGGTCTCTTCAGTTTTAAACAAGACCTCAAATAAAAGCTGGAAGCCAGCACTGCACAAAGCTATTCCCAAGGCTGTCCTTCGACTAGAGCCTCCTATTTCAACAAGATAAAAGTCAATGTAAATGGGCAAGCAAGACAAAATCCTACAGCAAGAACACAGGCAGCGCCAGATCGTCAAAGCATCCCCAAGAGCTGGTATGGATCAAGCTGTTCTGCAGGGAGGCATTAATGCATCTCAAAGAGACACACATGGACACTAACACAGTGTTAACTTTTTTCCTCTCTCTCTCTTTTTTTTTTTTAAGTTAACAAAAGGAGACCACTCTATCAGAGGGGAGTTGATATGAAAAGACCATTATTATGCTCTTCCCCTGGTAGGATGCCCACCGAAAGCCCTTGTGTATTCAGTGGGCAGTCAGACACAGCTATACAGAAACAGGAAAACCAAGACACATTAATATCTATTAGGCAATAAAAAACCTACCTGGGAAAGAAGCTTGTTGTCATCCTCCAGCAGCTTCACTTTTGTTTCAAGTTGCCTGATATAGTTGGAAGACGAATCTTTAGGAAAAGAGAAAAAATACTTTTAAGCTTCTTGTGTTACAGGCAAGTAGTGTCAGACAGCAATATGTTTTCCCACCCCATGGAAGACAAGTTTAGGAAAGAACTAATGAATAAAACCCCAAATGTATAGGGTGAGGAGTGGATTCTGGCAAAAGGTTTTTTCATTAAAAAGCTCAGATTCAGCAACATCAGTATCTTCTGTGAATCCGCATCAGTGTCACCAGGTTGGGGGTTGAGGGATACAGATGGAAAGGGAAGTTGAAATATTGTGTTTCATAATTCTATAAAAGTAACTTCCTAGCTTTGAAAGCCATCCTCATTCATCTAAAATGCACTAAAATACTCAACAACAGAACCTGACGTTTCCTTTTAGGTTTGAATAAACAACCCCTCCCCACACGTGCCTTTTTCTTTCAAAAACAACTGAAAAACTCACAAAAATAAGCTGCTGGCACAGCTTGACAAGGAGGTCACTGACACAACTCCCTGTGTTTGAAAAGGCAAAGAAGTACATACAGCAGCCCAGGGAGCTGCAGCACACACACAGCCTGCGGTACGCAGCAAGTGCCTGCTCAGGACATCTGTTTTTCCTAGTGGAAGCACGTGACACTAAACAGAAAAATACCAGGACAATAAAATACAGAATACCCTCACATAAAACGGTAATATTCAACCTGAAGGAATGTAACGGCCAGTCTACCAGTGCAGTAAGACAGCAACACCAGACAGGGTGACCTGGCGTAGAAGATAACTTGCTGGAGAGCTCTGTAGGTGGCTTTACTGCTCTCCAAAACATCTGGGTTTTGTTTTGAAACGTGCTTTGAAGCAACACACTTGCAAATTTCACAGGGAAGAAAATAAAGGAACCTGGGAAAAACTTTTCTCCATTTTTATTATAGCTTAGCAGTTTGCATTATGTTCCTTCTATCCAGTTGCAAAATTTCTCCTGCACTTCTTATTTGGGTAGCTGAGGCTGTGAGCTGTCACAGCAGGACGAAAAGAGTTTTGCAGTTTAAGCATATGAAGAAACCCAAACATTTTCTGCACTGCTAAAAGGGCTCTGCAAAATGGAATCACATTTTACCTCATCTCATTTATTACGGCATGACTGCAAAAGCCACTATTCAACAACAGGACTTCTCACCGTGCGTGAATCGGCACGGAACCGGTTGTTCATGCAGCCGTGCCGATGCCAGTTGGTGTGCATTGACACTTGCCAGCATCTTTCAGAATGAGCCCCACCATGGTCTGCAGGCACTGCCGGCTGCATCTCCGCACACATGAACACACACCTGTGCACACATGGAAGGTTTAGGCCGGCTCTGCATTAAACAGCTTATCTTTGCCTTTGCCAGTAGCTGCTGAATGCACTGGGCACAAGCCTCAATGCTGTTTCTTGGCCACTCCGGGGGCAGTTTAGCAGAAGAGCTAGCATGCAAGCTACAGTTAATCACTGAGAGGGCTTTGACCATTCAAGAGAAAAATTGGAATATGCTTGAAAAAGTGCTGCCATAGACAAGTGCCAAACCGCACATAAAGGAACAGCAGGACGGAGCGGAGTCAAGTGCCCATCTAAAGCACAAACACTGTCGGAGGAAACATGCTCACTTTTTTGTTTTGATTGTGCTCTGTCCAAAGCCAGGAAATCCAAACGAGTCCTCATGAAAAAGCTTAAGAAGACACTGTAGGAAGCTATGTAAGTTCAGTGAACAGTTTAAGTGGTGGCAAGGTTCACAGCAATATCACCTTCAGCTGCAGGGACCACAAACTCTTTGCCCAACAACAACGCCAACATAGGAGGAGTCTCCAGGTCAGAGGAGAAGAGGGCAAACCAAGTAGGTTATAGGATCAATCCATAGCAACTTCCCTGCAAAGGCCTCGTGCCAACAGTGTCGTGAATTTAGCCATGCATATCAAAAGGTGGTGAGCATATAGTGCTGCAGAAGATCGGTGCTTAAGTCAGCAAGATTTCAGCATCAGCTTGAACAACCTGATGAATTAGCAATGAACCTGGCCTCCAGCAGGGTAAGAGGGGAGTTTGAGATTCTTAAATACAAAGCCAGGAGGACCATGGACCCTTGGTCTGACCTCCTCTGTGCCTCAGGCTGCCACACTTTTTAAATTTATCCCTAAGTTCAGTCCAGTAATACCCATTTGTCTAAACAGTTTCCAGAACAGTCTCCAGTCCTGTCTGAAAACAACCAGAGACTCCACCATTTCCACTCATGGGCTGGATACAACAGCCTCCATCAGCAGACCTGGTCAGATAAGGTGTCCTTCCTTGCCTGCCCTCCAGCCTCACTGGTACGTGCATGCTGCTGGGGCAGCAGCAGAGCCGACCGCCTCCACACAATGAATGCAGTGATACACCAGGTCCTGATTTTTATCTCAAAGTATCTGGGCATTCAAAGCAGCTTCAGGGAAGGATTCAAAGCAATGTCAAAGGAGAGGCTCAATCCACACCCGCCTGGGAATTTGAGACATGCCTCTGGACTGAACACATTCTCTGTGTGCATAAATTGCCAGCAACACTTGCATAAACAAGTGTGAAAATGCTAGATAATGCTAAAGAAGATCTCGATGTGATGCCATTAACAGACACATGCTCCACAAGAACCCCAGCACTGAGGAAGCTGTTGCCCATTAGCACGCCAAGCCTGTGTCCCAAGCAGCAGGACGCCTGCTATATGCAGTGCCCCCCTTCACCATTGTACTCTCTTATCAATACTGTTTATGTTGGGGACCACCACACCATGTCATGTGCAAAGAACAGCAACCAAAAAAAAAAAAAAAAAAGCTTATGGGAGCTGTTTCTCCTGTAAACAGGCCCTTTCTCATAGCTCTGTGCCCTGGAGGTCCTCTCCAGCAGCTCTGTGTTCCAACACAGTGGGAAGTTACCCAAGGTGGAGGCTGGCAACCTGAGCCTCATGAGCAACCTCCTCAACATGTACTTGTGGTGGGTTCCAGCACTGCTAACAGCTACAGGAAATTAAGGTTAAGTTGACGAATAGTGATGCAGAAGCTGTTTTGTTCAGGCCCTGAATGCTACAAGGACTGATTGGTTGGTTGATGGAAAGAATACAACATGGCTGACAAAGAAAAGGAAATGGAGAGAGTGTTATTTCCTCACTTTGGTATCATATCCCTTGCAAAAAGAAGGGTACTCCTTGGGAAGGCAAACCCTGCGTCCCCGGGAGCCAAGGCACACCATAGCAACCCCCCAATCTTGAAGGCCTGCTCTGAGATTTGCTAGAATTCTTCACACAGCACTGTTCAACCCCAAACCATGTCCAATGTCTGACCACAGTCAGAAAACAGCTACAGCAACATAAAATATATGGAGAAAAAAAGAAAAAAAGCAAATGATCTGTTTTGTCAGCAGAAGATGCTCTATCGCAGGCAAAGGCTGAGAAACAGTGCTCAGAGCTGTCACAATCCTCACTGTGTCCCCAGAGATGAATTGTCTCCATCTTCCGGACCTGCCTGTGTTGAGGAAGGTGCCAGATGAGCCATTTGCATCTTGATCTCAGGTTTAAAAAATCCCATAACTCTCATGACAGCAGGCAGTAACACTGCCGGGCTGAGCAGCGAAACCCCAGGCTGGGGCTCTCCCACGTTAGATCAAGAAACACATTCCCAACATTTTTCTGCTTCTGACCTTCCTCTTATCAGTGAGTTTCCCTCCTCTCCTGCCTCCCCCAGAGCCATGGGGCAAGGACAGCTCTGCTGACCCACCCAGGAGAGGCAGCAGAGCTGGATCACTGACAGTTCGGGTGCCCTTCTCCCCTTCATTAGAAATTAAACAAATGGTCCTCGTTGCCTTGTCAAAGCCTGCCGCCAACTGTGAGGAATGCTCCACCTTCACCAGCCCAAATGCACTCTCCTCAGTGGCAGGAGCAGCTCCCAGATCTGGGTGCTGGGGCATAGCCCCAGCACACCCACCCGGACACCACCTCGTGGCAACAACTTTGTGCCCACCCATGCCTGCTGGTGGCTTGCCAGTGACCTGACACCTCGCCCTACCCTGTCCAGACAACGACACCAGTTGGCACAGCTAAGGGGAGGTACAGTATCCGGGAAGCAGACAAGGATGGTGGTCAAGAACACACTGTCAAGGACACGTGGTCAATGATAAGCTTTTAGGAGGATGCTCTGGCACTCGGTGCTGCCTGGGATGCCAGTGGGGCCAACGTCCTCCTCCAGCTACTCCTTAGGGCCACATGCATCAGGTGCCTTAGTGGACCAGATGGCACCAAAGGGAAGGAATTTCCCATCAAAACATCTCACCTCCCACCCAACACCCTCTCCGTCACAGACATCACACGTGGTGTGGAAGAGGAGGTTGGGCAGAAAGCAAGCAGATGAAATGGATGAAAACCATAATCACCATTAGCCATCTCTCACTTGTACAGTGTAAATGCTTCAAACTAAATTGTTCATAGAGCTGTAAAACCTGAAGTCCCATTTCTTTACAAAGCCTTTGAAGAACGAATTGGATGTAGCTCCACACATTATCTCCACGAAAGGTAGAAAAGTCGCATTCCAGCCCACGAAGGAGCATTATTGTTATTATCCACCCTCCTCAAGATTTACTGTCTTAAAAAATACACTCCATCTGGAATGGGGTGTAATTCAACTTGGATGTAATCTAGCTGAGTAACTTTTCTCCACACAGATAAACCACTTAATACTCATTACAGCTAAATTGAGGCAAGACAAATCACTCTGCCTTGTTTTAACTCAAGGGCTTCTGAGAGAGCAGGGAACAGCCTGGCTCCTGAAGCTTTTTTAAAACAAATTAGGAACTGTTTTAACAATCAAAACAATCTCTCAGCCTGCAGAGCACACAACAGTGTCATTTTAAAAGACAATTGGAGACACTGGAGCCTTTCTGATCCTCATCTGAGATTTCAGATGAATCTGTCAGAGTGGTAAATACAATGAATTATACATTTATTTTGACAGTAGCAAAAGAAATGTTTTTATTTCCTTTCCAAACCAGAAGCATGCAGAGCAGAGGTTTGCATGGCAGCTACATGGTTGAGATTGAGACACTTTTACTTAAGACCTTTTCATAATGAGGCCTTAGCACTTAGATCAATATAAGAAAAAAAATGCAATCCTTTAGGGTGGTTCACAGCAGAGATGCAAGAAAAGGTTAATGAAGGTGTCCATGAGATGAGGAAGCTGTTGAGAGCCCTCCAATGGGACTCACTCACAGCAGGAGGGTCCCCACACCCAGCCCGAGCAATACACTATACAACCCACCACAAGCAGACTTGAGCCAACAGTGGGCCCTTAGTCCTTCTCCATGGCATCCCACTGAGGTTTCACTTGTCTTTTCAATGTCTGTTACAAAGAGGGGGTTACGCAGTGTCCTGGAGGGTCAGGACCACGGTGCCCCACTCCAGCACTGTCCCTGTGTGCACCACACCCCCAGCAGCGAGGCTGGACACCCGCTGCCTCCCGCTGCATTTTCTCCCCAGGAGCTACTTTTACTAAGTATGATTTAAGACAGTAAAGCACTGCTATATTTTGTCAATGTCCTGCAAACAAAGCTCTTCTCCTCATAAAAAGCAGCATCCCTAAAGGCATTTTCCCAAATCGAAACCCAAGGAAGAAAGACACAGGAAAGAG
>NW_010144666.1:66963-79342 GCF_000699245.1 Pterocles gutturalis
ACATCTGCACCTTGCGGCCAGCTGCCTCCTTCTCCTTCACGCTATGGGATGCTGACATTTTCGCTTCCTCCCCTTCCGTCAAAGATTGTCTCATAAAAAGGCCTTCACCTGTGCTCAATAAAACATTTTGCTGTTTGTCGGCAGTTTCGTTATCACACCTCAGCTCTTCAGCACTATATTTCAGATTCGTATTGCTCTGCTGGTTTTGCTTCTTGACATGGACAAGCAGGCTGAAAAATAAGCCAGTGGTTACATCTTGTAAATAAGTTGATTTATTAAGGCAACAGGGCTCTTTCAGAGCAGCTGGGAAGCAGATGAAACATCTCTTTATATACCGTCATTAAAAGAAATTTTCAAGAGAGGTGGACAAACCTACAACGCTTGCTTTTTCCTAGGCAGCCCTCATCTTTCTGCTCTTATCAGCAAACCCCATTCCTGATGCCCTGTTTTGGACTGGTATGTGAACTAGGTTTTAATGTCAGGCTTAACTCAGTGGATGGCTCAAATGTGAGCAGGGACACCACAAAGCCACTGCTGAGTTACTCGGCCTTTGCAGGTGTTGCCCTCAACTATGGCACCACCAGGGCTTCCAGCCACTTCTTCCAGCACCTGGAGGATGCTGCTGGTGTCCGAGGGACTTGGGCCCTGTTCCCACATTAGCCCTTGTCCCCACTGAACAAAGACAGCTCTCCAGCCTGGCATGCAGGCTCCCACCCATCTAGTCCCCACTGAAAATGCCACTAAGCACAGCTGGGAAAGCACACGAGTGGATGGGACGGCACATCTACAGACAAAAGGCAGGTAAAAGTCAAATGAAGTATTCCAGCAGTGAGGTGAAGAAGCTCCTAAATCCCCCTTCTCTTCTCTCAGTCCAAAATACCATGCTCTTAACCCCAATCCCCACACCTCTCCAGAAGGAGCCTGAGCACAATTTGGGGTCTCCCCTGGGACGTGGTAAGAGAATATGCAATGACGAGGTCTATGGCAGACAAGCTTCCAGCCTTTTGTAGCTTTGCAAGATATTCTGCAAGCAAACCATACCAATCTGTTCTACCTCTTGCCCCACCACCTCACTCACCGTGAGCTGTCTGGGGAGCAGTTTCCTCTGCACTCTGCCAGGCAGCATTAAAGAGGCAGCAGAAGCGCCCTTACAGAAACAGAACTAAGGCCAAATCTCGATTATTTCCATAGCTGAGGTGCTGCAGTACACTTTTACTGAATAGACACTGCCTTAGACTATGCTAAACAAATAAAAGGCCCATATATAGCATCCAAAGCCACCCATGGTAACTTCTGTCTGAATAAGACTGGTAGGATCAGGCCTCATTTTCAAGGTGCAGGTGATAGCTCAGGGATAGAACAGGTATTCAAACACTAGTCCAAACAACAGAGAAGTGTGTTGTCAGCCCAATCACAAATAACAAAGAAATCTTGTCTCAGACTAACACATATTTTTTTTTTTTTTTAACTCTCACAAGCCGGTGGTTACACATAGCTGTGCTGCTGCAAAGTGCTGCTCCGGCAGGATTCAACACACGCCACTCTAGCTATTTGATTAACCTTTCATAACAAGCCTGCAACTATGAGCTCTGGAGTTTTTCAAGACCACATGTTCCCAACTCAGTTCCAGTTCATTAGGCCTGTCTGGGAGCTTAGCAGCCTCAAGCTGGTCTGTAACAGCCTGATAAGGTCTCTCCTGACTTCGGCTTTTACAGCTCACTACTGCGACGTCCAGCCATGACAGCATCTCTGCGCACAGGAAAACATCTGCCTGCGACAACTGTCAACAGGAGCTCAAGAGCTCTGATATCTTATCAGGATTTCATTAGGAAGTGGCTGATAGGGAAGGAGCAGCGTGTGCATGTGTGTGTCCATGTACCGCAGCGCCGCTGGGAGAGAGCTGTCTCATCCCATCGGAAAGTGGCCACTGGACTCTCCTTCCTTGCTTGGGTGACCTTGACATTACAATCTTTGCTCTCCTTCTATCATGGTATAGCACAGCAGGAACCACTGGAGATTGCATCCCAGGATGTCTAACTCACTCAACCTGTAAAACCTGCTTAACAGGAAGGTAGTAAAACACCTCCCAATCTTGTAGCCTGACACCAACCACGCTTCCTCTATTCTGAGAGGGACAACTGGTAGCTGCTCTTCTGCTGCCAGGAGTGGGCAAGGACAGACAGTGCTGCTGCAGCTCTCCAGAGCTTCCCACAGCTCTCCCGGTGAGCTGCTTGCAGAGGACGGCACCTTCACTGAGCGCCTCCGATGTGCTCCCCATGACCTGCTGCCTGCGTGACAGACCAGCTCAGCCCCGATTATGTGTCCACGTTTCCTGAGGAAATATCTCCTTCTAGCCCCCAAAGATTCTGAAGATAAACAACCAAGGAAACAATTGCATTTATTTCACAAGTTGTGTTTTAATGCCTGACTGGGGGCATCGCTCCGAGAACAACCAATGTGAATTTTTTGAGGTTCCGCCTCAGACTGAGCTTTCAAGCAAATGCAGACAGACTGTAATTAGATGCAATAAGCAACCACAATGTCAGAAATATTAATGTCCAAGACACACACAGCCAGACAGTGTTAACTAGTGTACGTGTAACAGAGGAAAGCAGATTTACATCCGCCACAGCTCCCTGCACGCGCAAGCCTGCACTGCCCGAAGGAGCAGGTGCTCTCTGGATCAGTTCTAGGTGCTGCAATACCTGCAACACCCATAACAGCTCAGTGACACCAGGCAGAATCCAGGTTTTCCTTGGCCTCTTTAAGAAGCCATTTGCTGTCCAACCAAGTACATGCACTCAGTGAGAGATTGCCTGAATGTAGAAAGGATAATTCTAAAGCAGGACAATATTCAAACTGCAGGTGGATCAGAATGATCCTCCCTTCCAGACACTGTGGTACCAGCATCTCTCTCTATCAGTGCTTACTAGCTGATATGAAGGAAGACAACAAAAGATGCAGAAGGAAAGATGCAGAAAAGACAGTGGAAGATCAGGCTGACTACTGGACGTGATGCTGCGCTCATGAAAACTTGCAAGAGAGGAAATGATGAATAACACCAAAAGACTGGAGACTCTGTCATTGCCTCATGCTTTAGTCAACGTTACTCCATTCAAAACGCTTTGCTCCACATGTCAGAGCCGCACTGCAGCAGTGCTGGATCCTCCGCTGTCGCCAGTCCCAGCAGAGTAAAGCCATAGCCCGTTGACCAGTGCTAAAGCAGTGAATTAGGAGAACATCAGAATCTTCCTTATCCTGCACCTCTCTACTATTGCCACAGATGGGCAAGGGCTGATCTACCACAGCATGGCCTAAGCAGGACCTTCCAAGAGAAGCTAATTTTAAATACAGAGAGATAAATCCTCTGCTTTTGATAGACCCATGGGTTGCTTCTCGTTGGTGCGATGGACTCGTTGATGCCCAGGGAGGAACGGCCAGACCCTCCCCTTGAAGTCTGGACCCTAGAGCCCATTGTGGCCGACTCTCCCTCAGGGGAAGGCGGAGGTGAACAGAAAGTTGTGTCACCAGTGCTCATTCTGGGAGCCGAGCTGCAAGTCACTCATGGCTAATGGGATTCTGCAGCTTTAATGATTATGAAAAGGTTAAAATGACCTGCCAGGCACCCTCAGCTGTTTAAGCCTCTTTTCCTTCCTCGTGCTGCTTTAATCTTGGTAGCACAGTCACGTGACCCGGTCAAAAAAAGCCCTGAAGCCGATTAGTGGCTTTCCACCCGCTACAAATCAAATGACTCAAAACATTTGGGATGGTGTGGATGCTTTGGAAAGAGCAGCATGCCTTGCTCCGTGCCCTCCTTTGCGGGCACCTCAATGAACGCTGCAGCCTCTGGAAGTTGCCAAGAGGGTACAGTCCCAGGCAAAAATCCCCAAGACAAGGGGACAGGCTGTACTCATTTCCACCTGTATCAATCCAGTTACTTAACTCCTTCCCTCACCTTCAAAACCCAGCCATTCCCACCTGACTTTGGCTACTGCTAGGGTAGCCACTGTCCCTGTTTCTACAACAGCAACCAAAGGCTAAGCCCATCCCATCGTCAGCGTGCTATGATCAAAACCTCTGCTGAGACCGACCTAACCTTTCATGCCAGCATTCTTCGATTCCTCATACACAGCAGTCCTGTGAAAAAGGATCTTGGGGGCTATTGCAATTCGTAAACTGGGTACAAATTAGTGTCACGCTGGGGCAAAAGCAGTATGAGGGATTGTATCGTGACACAGAAACAAGAGCCCTGCATGTAAACCAGGGAAATAATCCTCCTTCATCAGTTTTAGGCATCACACTTCAAGACTCATGTGGACTAGTTGGAAGGAATTCAGGAGAGAAAATAAGGAGGATGAGAGTGTGGAAAGCAGAATCTAGCAGGAGAGCTTGAAGGAACACAGATTGTTCAGCCTGGAGAAGAAAAGACCAAACATAGATGTCATAACGGATTCAAATATGTAAATGATTTTCAAAAAAAGGTGAAATTAATAAATTGTTCTCCATGTCTACCCAGGAAGAGCAAGCTCTCTAATAACAAGGATATTTAAGGTCTAGAAGAGATTGCCTTGGGAGGTGGTGGAATTGCCGCTGATGACGGCTTTCACAAGCAAGTTAGACAAACATCTGTCAGGAGTAGTTTAGGTAGAGCTGTGTCTGCCTTGGGGCAAAGGGATCGGTCAGGTGACCCCAAGGGCCCTTCAGTTCTGTTTTCCATGCCCACTCTGTACAAATATCACATGAGAAAATCTGTGGCTATTTTACTTAAATCCCAGAAAGCAAGCACCACAATTATCTGAAGGTAAAAATGAAATCACTAAATGGCCTTTGATTGGCATGTTAGAGTCAGTAATCTGAAACCATGCACACATTTTGGTTTCTCCATCACCCGCAGAAAGTCTCACCTATCTGCACGGCAGCTGCTGAAGAAGAAAGCAGGGCTGGCAAGAGAGTGTGGAGAAGAACAAGTGCTGGGGTAGGGCCCTCTGATACTAATGGGATGTTTGCAATAAAAAAGTTATATTGGAAACAGTTGGCTGTTTTAAAATACAGCCAGAGATTTCAAGAGTTAGTACGCTCCTAAAAAAGAGAGTTCTTATCTTTAGGAGTTATTGTTTCCAGCTTTTCCACAAAACTTCACAGTCCTAAATCACAGAAGGCCAACATGGACGAGGCTTGGTATGACTATAGTAACAACATATGGTCTCTAGCCAAAAGAGTTTAAAAAAGAGGAGCTCAGTGAATGCAGACAAGCTGGGGAATGCCAGGAAACCATGTGGGTTAGGAAACAGCCTCAGCAGCACTGACAGTCCAACTGCAGCCAAGGCTCGTAGGCACCGTGACAGAGGAAGGGGCTGCAGAAGACTGTGGAGACAGCCATCCATGTCCATGTCTATGAGTCCTAGGGCAGCACAAGAGAAAGCACAAAGGCTCTAACTGGAAAAGAGTATGTGGGGAATGGAGACCAGATTGTCCTAAGCTGTTGTAATAGTCCAGAAACCCCCATAATAAGCTGCTACCTTCCCCTAAACAACCACATGGTCTTTCAAGACAGGAAGGTAGCTATGAGAAGCCCAAAGACTTTTGAGCTTGCATGAGTAAAACCAAAAAGAGTTGCAAAGGAAAGTCAAGTTTGTCACTCTGTCACAGCCAGAAAGTGCTGGGAAACAGGCTGATCTGAAATGTTTGCACACTCACTTGCCCTGTTAGCTACCTCTTGCAAATCCACTGAAATGAGCGAAAGTGTAGCCCAGAATCTGTGCCCTGGTTTCATTTTGCATTATTGCAGCTCCACCTCTCAGCAAGAAGAAACTGTAAGAACCCACAATCAATATTTTTCTCTTTGAACTCATCACACTGACCAAGCTGCACAAGACATTTGCCCTCAGACCTGAACCCACGCAAATACATCCAGATTTGATCCCGCCCTTGAAGGATCTGGGGCAGTTGCTGCAGTTGCAAAATCTTCAGCATATTTGATATGATCTTTGCTGAATTTTTTCCATTTTTACGGCAAACTTTTAACCATCAATGGTTCAAAAGCCTGTGGGAAAGACATCAGGTTAATTCAAAGCCTTGTGAAATACAACAGTTGTGAGTAAATTTTGCTTTGAAATTTTAGGCTTGTTTGAATCCTTCAACATTTTCTCCTGGACAGATTAATATTACTTCCTCGGCAAGAAGCACTGCCAAGTTTCAGATGGCTATAAATCTTATGTTCGACATTGTACATACAAATGGGCTGGTAGGTTTTATGCAGAAATTCCCACTGCCTTTGAAGGAATCCTGCTTAGAAACTGATAGCACAAAGCAGTCCAGCTGCAGAAGGGCTCTCTTGAGTTTACAAAGCTACATCCTAAGCAACCTTCAGGGGGAAAGGCAGATTATCAGATAAATTGATGGGGTTTTTTTTGTTAAAAGGGTAAATAAGGAGAACTTAAATATTTGCAAAAGTCTTTCTTTGCAAACATCAAGTTGAAACTTTTGCAGGCTCTGAAAATGCATTTTGGGTTGTAAATCTGTTCCTCCCTTTCGCTTGGGAAGATTCTTCTGGACAATAAATGCAGCAAGCCCAGGAGAGGGCTGCATAATTATCCACTCCACACAATGGAAACCAGCCTTTCCATTGCAGTCCTCAACCATCAGGAATCCAAGCTGCGTGATAATTAAAACTCAAAAATCCTCTTCCGCCACGTCCAGAGAGAAATTAAACTTTAATTTCCACTCCTCAAATCCCCCCGCCATGTTCAGGCAGCCCCTGTTGAAAAAAAATCTCATAGATGCAAACGATGTACCGACAGGAAAAATTTAATGGGCAGCAAGGAAAAAACTAATGATTAGGTTAATGAAAAATGGGCTCTTTTGGCTTGGGCCATTTAACCATTCCTGATGAGGGTAAACAGCCCCCCGCCGCCCCTTCCCTGCTCCCCTCGCCTTTGTCTGCCGTGCACAGCAATGCTGGGAGCAGGAACGCATTCAAAAGCGATGCCTCGGTGGGAAAAGGCTGGAGTGAGATCAAAGTCCTTCCACCCAGGGGCCCGCTGGAGCCGAACGCTTGCTGAACAGCCTCCATGTGCCCAGGAATTCATTATCCCCCTCGCCCTGGTCCAGGCTGCCCCACACCCCCTCCCTAGCCCCAGTGTTGGCTGCCCCCAACTCTCCTCCTGAGCCTAAAATAGTGTAAGATTGCAAGAGCATTAAAAATTGCTGGCCTTTTTCCAATGAAAAGCATCTATCCAGTTACAGCGGGCATTTACCTACTGGGCAGGATGGTAACAAACCTCCTTCCCACATCTGGGGCTGCCAGGGGAGGGCTCTTGCCCAAGCAACAAGAAAGAAAGACACATGATTTCATGGTGCTACCTACTCTTGCCGTGCTACTTGGGATGAGGGCTGGTTGGGAATTTTTTAGGTAGCAGTTTTTCATAGGAAAACACTGATTTATCAAGAGAGCATTTTTAACATGGGTGTATCCTATTTCATCCAACTTTTAGCTCATTATGAAATTCCTGGTCAGACCCTCAGAGAGAGAAAGGGGGAACGCTTAAAATAGCCATGAGCCCACGGCTTAAGGCAGTCACCAGGGAACATCTAAATCCCTACATGCTAAGCTCTTCTGGAGCTGGGGATTGTGTGTGTCTGTGTCAAAGACATAGAAATTTCTATGGCCAAGGACATGGAGCCTGGCTCAACTGGAGGCAGAAACCCTGGGCCCCGTCCTGTTCACCAAAAATAACTGCAGCTGTAGAGGCAGTGGCTCATACCAGTTGGGATGAGCATCTGCACAGGTCCCAACATTCACCCATAGTTCAGTTTTGGATCTATGTATATTTCACAATTAGCTGGTTTAAGGTGCTGGTCGCTCCCAGAGAGCCAACATTTTGGGAAGCGAAGCTCTGCTGCAGTCCAGAGCACCGAAGTGACCCCATTCCTCTCCACCCTGTCCCCTTTGATTTGGGATATTTTCTGAGTTGGTTCTTCTCTCTCCCCCTGCCCAGTTCCTCCTTTCCACCCAGCAGCAGAACATCACTCAGCCTCATGCTCTCCTACAGCAGACCATAGTTAAACATTACACACCGCGATTGCCTAGTAATTTAACTCACTTTTGATAAACACATTCCAACAGTAGTGTGACCGTGGGAGGAAGGTGTGTTTCTTCCCAAACACCTTTAAGGACTCAGTACAGACAGGAAAAACAGCCACGCATAAAAATGATAAAGTGTGCACAGCTAATTCACTGTACAGCCCTTCGGTGTCAAGCTGGAAGATGGCATCAATCCAGTCCCTGCCAGCTTTCATCTGAGATAAACCTCAAACAGAAAAAAACCCTGGGTCACAGAGGAGCCCCCTCGTGCCATCAAATTATACAAACAGAGCAGAGAGTGTTGCTCATGTTCTTACACAAGGGTGGAGGGAAATCCTCAGTTTGGAAAGGAGCGATGCCCCACCTCCTACCTGCAGCCCTTTCCTGCCTGCACCAGCTGCTGTGCAGTGGGAGCTGGCAAAAGGAAATTAAACAGGAGAGGGGCTGTCCAGTGGAGTGGGTTGGCTACACTGAACCAGCATGTGCTTTGTCAGGGCCAGCTGGGAGCAGCAGCAGGCCAGCCAAAAATACAGCTATATCCCAAAACTGAGCAGAACAGAGACTCCAGGTACCTACAGCAAGTGACACATGGTATGGCTTAAGAATCTGAACACAATAAACATATAATTAACGCCTGGAAAGAAAGGCCAGACAATAGCTAAGCACTTCCTAACAGCACAACATCTATAGGGAGCAGAAACAAGATGGAGGAGCAGATTACAATGTATCACTGGGCTGGATTAAAATAATGAGATAATAGGAAACAAAAACTGTTTTAAAATAAGTTTATAGTACAACGTTACTGCAATAAAAATAGGATAGATCATTTAGAAATAGCAAGTCAATCCTCAGATAAAACCCCCTGATAACTGTGACTCCCTCTCATCCACACTACCACCCTCAGCCAGGAGTTTTAGGAAGAGCCCTATAAAGCCGGACCTTACCAGCACTGATCCTTTCCAGGGGATGCTGAGCAACTCCACTGCGAGGGAAGGTGGCTGGGAGCATCCCACAGGACAAGTCCCCTGGGGATCAGAGCAAAGTGGGGAATGATGATGTCACCTTTCCTGGGGCAGCCAAGGAGAGCCCAGGCATTTGGCCATCAAGGATAATGAAATCTGTCCCACAATGATTCAGAGACCAGGCAATCAGAGAAGACTTTCTGCTCTCACAAGCCGAACAAGTGCTCACTATAACTTTGCAAAAGGACTGTGCAAACCTTTACCATGTTTCCCTGAGGTTGCATTTAGAAAATAAAACTGTGCAATGCAGCCAGCTTTCCCTGTTATATATTAACAGGTTTATTAGCTCTCACTCAAGCCCTTTGGACTGGCAGCTGATGGCTCCCCACAAGCCCGGTTAACACGTGCTTTTCGTCTCTCCAAAGCGGCTTTGCTAGGATCCACCTCTGCACGCTGGCCTTCGAATGTGTATTTTGTGTATTGGCCTTGAAGAGTGGGCTCTCAGCAGTAAGCCATGAGCATGGACCCCCACCTGCTCTGTAGTGTTACGTTCATGAGTCAGTTCTGGTTACACGCGTCATGGCAGCGCTGAGACAAAAAGAAGGGATACGGAAAGGGACCCTGCCATGAACACCTTCCTTCCCAATCATGCGTAGCCCCTGTGTCTGCTCACTGCAGAGGGTCACCTGGGGCTCCTCTGCATCCACACCTCAGGACTATTTAAGACCTAGCAGAGGAAGAGAAGATAATCTTATTTCCATAGGATAGCTCTTCATTACACACATAAAAGAAAAAAAGACTACTAAGCACAGGCACCCTAAAGCTTCTGATATGCCCCACCTCCTCCCCAAACAACCAGGTGGGCTCATTTTCTAGGGGTGCACATTGCATAGAGATGGGAAACAAATCATTACACCCAAAGACAAAGGGGTTGCTTTGGTTCAGGCAAGAGGACGGGGAAAGGAAATATATGGACGTTCAAGCTAACGCCGTTCATAAAAACATAAAGATGTTTCAGGTCATCTAGCACAGGCGTTTCCACAGTTTTGTTTGCCAGTGACTCCCACTCTTGAGAGATAACTCCTATGCCCTTGTTCTGACAAACCAGACAGTATTGCCCAGAGAAGTTGCAGATGCCCCAACCCTGGAGGTGTTCAAGGCCAGGTTGGATGAAGCTTTGAGCAACCCGGTCTAGTGGAAGGTGTCCCTGACGATGGCAGGGGGGTTGGAACTCGATGATCTTTAAGGTCCCTTCCAACCCAAACCATTCTATGATTCTATTTAGAATGATTATTTTGAAAGACCAACAAATTTGAGGAGTGGTGTTTCAGGGCCTACCAGAGCCCAGGCTCACACCAGGACAAGTCCCTGCTGCTGGCTTACCAGTGATGTCTTGCTTGGGTAGACAGCAGCCCCCAGCTCCCCGAGAGCCAACCTCATCTGAAAACCCTGCCCTGTAGAGAGGCAAAATTACCACTTGCAGCCCTGTCCATCCCTCCCAGAAATGCCTTGTTCCTGGGGCAGTCACTCCTCCCCAGAGCCCCCTGAAGCCACTGATATCACCCACCTCCTCCCCAAAACCAGGTTTTTCTCATGTTCTTATTTTAACATGACCCGAGTAAGCACCCATCGCTTCTCTTGAGAAATTGTGTCACAGCCTAATAGCTTTCACCTTGAGGAAACATTTCCTGAAGACTTTTTCCTTCACTTAATTTCATCCCTGGTTATCACCTAATTTAATCCTCGTTATACATGCTGGGTCCACCCTGCACCACGCCTCCCCCCCCCGCCCCCTGCAGACACGGGGGATTGGTCAGTGCATCCCTGCCAAGACCACCCACCTCCACTGCCAAAAAAGCGGGACCCGACCCTCGCACTTGCTCGCCGCAGGCTCAGCCTCCGCAGGCACGTGAGAAATGCCTGGGAAGTCGCCTGTATGGAGGGAATTTGTCCTTTCTCCCCCTAAAAGTCCCCCTGAATGCAGTTTTAAATGACAGGTCATTGCTGCCTTTCTCTAGGAACTGCTTTGCAATGCCAATTTCCATCCCAAGAACGCACAGCCTGCGCAGCACTATTTGTGTTGACCAACAGGAATTTAATCAACCAACAATAATAAACTGACTAATACTCAATTGTATGGAGCCGCCAGTCAGATGAAAGGATTTACAAAGGCTGGATTGATCTCCAGGCCCTGGCAGCTTTCCCACGGTCCCCTCTAATCTGCAGAGCCAGAGAGAATACATGAAAACTCCAAAATCTAGGTTGTCCTGCAGGGTGTGTTAAGTTCAAATAAGTCTCTTGACTACAGACACATATTTTTTTTCACATCCCCCTGCTCCGTGGCTGGCTCTTACCTAGCCCTAAAGAAGCATCACTCCAGGGCAAAGCCCCCTCTGAGACAGCCAGCTTACATAACCGCTAATGCCATAAGCACTACAATGTCTTTAATGACAAAAAGGCTCAATGCAGGCTCAGAGCAATGGTAGCCAATTCACTGTGGAGAATTAGAGAAGAACCCCGTGTTACTTTGGGAAATCAACTGGCATTGCTTTAGCAGATAGCATCTTTCCAGCAGGTAAGGAAACATCTTTGGGCATAGCAAAGCACTGGCAGGGATGGTGTTTGCTTAGTTGAGGGAAGGAAAGAAACGCTCCCTCCAGGCCACCTTTCAGCTGCAAATGCCCTTGGGGAACAGCAAACCAAGGGTGTTCCCGAGGGTGTTCCTGAGGGTGGCTGCTCACAGAGCTGCAGGAGGATCTTACTGAGGTATTTGCACATGTCCCCTCTGGCCCTGTGCTCATGCAGGCTGCCTGCACCCCCACCTTCTGCAGAACCTGCCCGCGTTTCCAGCAGGGAGTCCAGCAGGCCAGGGCCAGAGGAGGGTGACACTGGTCACTGCTGGGGGAGTGACCCATTTGGGGTGACACCGGTCACTGCTGTGGGAGCCAACATGACAAAGGGACAAGAGGCTAATTCAGGAACGTCCCTCCCAGCACAGACAGGGGTCCACCAGCATCTTGGGTCTCCTCTTCCAGGACCTCAAAGGCTCACCTGCAATACACAGCCACTGCCACATGGCTGAATAGTCCCATCCCACGCTGTTCAGAGCACTGGGCGGCTTTGGAAGTGGCCTATAGGCAGTCACGGTATTGCTGGCTTTACAGACTTCTCCCCTCAAACCAGGTGAGCATCTGGGTTTGGGGGCTGAGCTGCAGGAATCAGAAGCAGTCGTGATGCTGCTGATGGTGGCTGCGCAGGGGCCACCAAGCCTGAAGGTAACACACCTAGCTTGAGAAGTCCTCCAGCTGCAAATTGCTGGTGGCTGGGCAAGTAT
>NW_010144666.1:79382-83268 GCF_000699245.1 Pterocles gutturalis
TTCCCCTAGGCACTGCTGGAGACAGCATATCAGACCGGGGGGGTCTTTGGTCTGACCCAAAGCAGCCACTGTCACAGTTTTAAGGCTATTGTCACCTATGCTCATCCCATGGCTTGGAAGTGCTGAAAAGGATGAGAAGACCAGAGCAGCAGCGTGTCCATTGCTCCACATCCAGACAGCTTGTAACCGTGCTGACGTGCACATCAGGGAGATGGGGGCAGAATTAAAAGGAAAAGCAAAATTAAACAACCATGAAACAGTACTCAAGCAAGGGGGGCAACACAGAAAAAAGAAGCACCAACCAGCAGTGCAGTCAGGCTGGCAGGAGCTGCCGCCCAAGGGTCAGCTGCGATATCCGATTCATCCACAGTCCAGCCATATTCTTGTCAACTGTCATAGCACAGCACCTAGTGAAAGACACCTTAAAAGCCCTGCAGAGTAATAATTTTACTAGCAGGTGTTAATCCATCAACTGATGAAGAATGAGATGGTTTCATCACCGCTGCAAGCCTGGATGCCTCCCTTGGCTAGGAAGCAGTCACGAGAGTGAGCTGAGAGCCCACAATGTGGGCATCGGCTCCACTTTATGGTTTGCGGTCGGAAGAAAACAGGAACAGAGATTTCCTGCAACGTGAGGTTTGGGCAGAGGTTTGGCAGCTTTCACCCCCCAAGCCAAGGCCGCTGTTTGGGAGATCATAGTCCTCTGTCCACAGAGGTATCCACCACAAACACTCATGGGAAAAACAACAGAAGCATCTCTGTACAGTTGTGAGTGATTCCTCCCCCATCCCCTGCTTCGTCAGTCCTGAGGAGAGGGAGGAGGCAAACCTGGGAGTCAAACTTCCATCCCATCCCCGCCAGCTCACACCACCACCACCAGCTGGCTCATGTGAACAAACACATACATATATACAGCACCTCACGGCATGGCAGAGCTCTCCCTCCCCTTCAATATGCACAAATCTCCTCCCACGTCTGTGCTGCAGAAGATAATTTAGAGGCAATGGCATGCTCCCGAACACATTGCCTCTCTCACACAGCAATTAAATGTACATCATTGTCTGGCTGTCCCGTATCCTTGGGGCACAGGGGATTGTCATCATCTTAAAGTCATGATTTACAGACGTAATAATCACGGCACCAGCCTCATTACGTGCCAACTTTCAGGAAACTAGGTGATAGATACTATTCATTAAGTTGCCACATGATACCCATATCCATCCATCTGTTACAGCTGAGCTAACATTTTGGTTCGGAGCATGCAAGCTAATGGCTTCTTTAGAAAGGAAACAGGCGCTGTCCTGAAAAGCAATGGGGAGAAAAGAGTAAGATTGCAACTGGGTAAATCATTTTCATAAAAAAAATTAAAAAATTAAAATAAATTAAACAGAGACCTCTCAAACCTTGGAGGCTTCATGAGTACCCAGCAGCAGGACACTCAGGCCAAAGCAGAGCAATACACAAGTCATAACATTGTGCTTGAAAATGGCCCGCACAAGGCAAAAACTTTGTGAGCTTAGCCCAACCAGCTGCACATGCCACATGTCTGGGCTGCGGGTTGCTGATCCCCTGCAGCAAGCGGGACGGGACTGCACGGGGGCATGTCCTTCACCCTCTGAGCCCAGGGCTCCTCCCGCCACCATCGGCTGGCACCAGGAGCCAAGATCAGCCTTTGGCAGCCCTGAAACCATGGAGATGTGTGTCCCTTGGCCCTGTGATGGACCCCATGTGAGGGGACTGAGTGTAACCCTCCTGCCTCCACACACAAGCGAGTGAAGGAGGAAGATGCAGGAGATGTGACTGTCACCCAGCGCTGGGACAGAAACCCACCGTAAGCACAAGAGTGCATGTCCCAGAAGAGACAAGGGCTGCCAGGGCTTCTCTGTTCTTCACTCAAAACTACTTATCACCCAGTTTTGCCTCAAAAAATGCTGAGGTGAACATCATTAGAGAACTCATTTTCAGGATGATTCACTCCTAAAAGGGGGAACAAAAGGGATTCCAGCAAAATATTTTCATTTTTATCTTTCTAGGGAAGGCCATGTTCTTGGGCACAGAAAACAGAGGGTAAGTGCTGAGACCTCAGACAGGCACAATCTTACATTGCAAAGATATCCACTCTCAAGTATTAGTCATCATTAGATAAATAATACAAATTGTTTCCAAGAAAATTTCTTGCTAGGAGGAGAAAAGTGAGTGCTGACGGCGCTGCAGTAGCCAGTGCCAGCCTTTGATATGAAGGCTCTGCAAGTCTCTGACAGAGGCAGAGACAGAAAGAGCTTCGTGCCCATCAAGCTACAGCATGCCTAGAGGCCCAAATTTATTTTCTCTAACCCTACTCAACCCTTTTAACAAATGCTTCCTCAAGCAAAATGCATTAAGGAGGTACCACAAAAATGAAAGGGTTTCTCATTCCTACTTACACCCTCAATGCACAAAAGTGCTGTGTTCGGCCACAGAAGGTACCAGAGCTTGGCTAGGGATCCCGGACCTGGGAAATCCTGCAAAAGGGATGGCAGGAGGGCAAGGACTGGAGTACTGGAGGCAGGAAGCCAAAGCCTGGGAGCTGAAAAGTCCATGTTATACTTAAAAGCCTGCTGCTAATGATGGGCAAGACTTAGGCTTTTGTGTCCATCCAACTGCAGGCAGCTGCCTAAAGGGGCGATGCTATCCCACGGCATCCCGCAATGAGCTGGTGATGCACAGCATCCCTGGCTGGGGCCGGCATGAGGCAGGAGGGGACGTGCAGCTGGGCATGGGAGCCTGCACCAGCCCTTGGCAGCTGCCCAACATGAGGTCAGTCGAAGACACTCATGAAACCACATGCCTAGCGCTTCATCTCCGAACCAGAGCTAATAGATCCCTGCTGGTTTTTCCCCTTAGTACTACAGGATATTCAGCTAAGTGGAATGAAAAGCACAACGTGTTGTTATACAGAGGTACTTCAGTCCAGTAGTATCCCAACCATGCTGGGTGGCAAACCTCTTGTCTTGGCAGCATTAACAAATCTGTTACTGCCAACAAATATGGTACTGCCAACAAATCTGGTACTGCCAATACGCTACATAGTACTTACAGCACTTCCCACACAATTTGATAAAACTCTGGGTACCAGGCTGGCTCTGCCAGGCTCCAGTGGTGCTGCAGAAACCCCTGCCCTGAGCTCTACCCTCGGCCTCCCTGTCGAGAGGAAAAATGTGAATAAAATACTTATCAATAAAGCTGAAAGAGTTAGGGTTGTTTAGCCTACAGAAGAGAAGGCTCTGGGGAGACCTTATAGCAGCCTTTCAGTACTTAAAGGGAGCTACAGGAGAGATGGGAGGCACTCTTGATCAGGGAGTGTAGTGAGAGGATGAGGGGTAAAGGTTTTAAGCTGAAAGAGGGCAGCTTTAGATCAGATACTAGGAAGAAATGTTCTACTGTGAGGGTGGTGAGGCACTGGCACAGGTTGCCCAAGTAAGTTGTGGATGCCCCATCCCTGGAGGTGTTCAAGGCCAGACTGGATGAGGCTTTGAGCAACCTGGGCTAGTGGAGGGTGTCCCTGCCCATGGCAGGGCTGGGGGTGACTAGATGATCTTTAAGGTCCCTTCCAACCCAAATCATTCTATGATTCTGTGACTTTACGAAAGCTGAGTGAAGCTTCCCGCAGAGGTAAGGAAGTATTACACCCTGGCTGAACAGCTCAGTAACCTGAGGAATGATAAAAAGCCAGTGCCTAGGGTCAGTCATACAGCCATATGCTTTGCTGGATCACAGCTGTGTGTCACAAGCCTTCAGCACAGCCACGAGCAGAGTCTTCCTCACCTACCCAAAAGCACCACACCTCAGGCAGCAGGTTGTCTTCTCCCCGCCACTCCCCACATCCCCGGCACAGCCAACGGGGCAG
>NW_010144666.1:83365-105016 GCF_000699245.1 Pterocles gutturalis
GTCCCAGGCGAGGTGGAGGACACACAGTGCTGCACATCCCTGGCAAGACCCCGCACGCTCCTCAGCACCCGTGTTCAGCTCCGCTCAGAACAGCCCAGGGAGGGCACCCCAGGTAGAAACGCTGAGCACAGAACTGCAAGGCACAGCAGCACGGTGCACACTGGAGGAGTTACACCACCCTTTCTGTGAGACAAGACTGCCTCAGATATATTTCTCTGTAAATGTAACCATCAACCGGGAATTTTAAGGTGCCCTTGACTATGCTCCTATAGGTCTCCCACTGTATTGCACCAGCACAGGTTCCCAGGTGGGAGCTGAAGGGTTAAGTGTCATTTTGCAGGGCTGCCTATGACATCTATAGCATATATCATGAGGTTACATACTGTCATTAGGATGAAAGAGACATAATGATACCAGGACTCAGGATTCACACTGACAGATTTGTGTTCCTTCAGGACTCGGCAGCACTTGCCTTGGGCAACAAAATGGCAGGGAGAGCAAAACGTCTAGCAGCTGAAAGGGATGAAAATACAGACATACATTAGATTTGAAGCCGTTTAGGCTAGAAATTAGGAAAAGGAGGTATGAGATTCAGGAACAGCATGCAATACAAGCAGTAGGGGCAAATATTTCAGAAGGCACGCAGCGTCAAGTGGGAGTGCTCACTATGGCACAAGACCACATTCATCAACCCCAAAGGTCTGATCTCACACATCCTTTAATATTCATCCATTTTGCATATGTTTTGTATATATATACCATCACCACATGTCACACACAGCATCAATATAACATTAATCTAAGGGGATGGCCATACTCACTGTGCTTGTTTTGGATATTAAAGCATTCCGTCCTTGCGATAGTAAATCTGGTTTAATTAGGTAAGGCATAATTCAAAGTAGATTACACCCAAATTAATTTGCAAACATAAAGATTCAGGAGCAAATTCAGTCCTGGTTTAATTCTGCTGAAGACACTGAAATGACATCAGAGATGAATTTGGCCAACTTGAATACCCATGTCTCGTACCAGATGAGCAGAGCGCATACAAAGGGGTACCAGGTCTTTGGACAAACACAATCACAGGCAGAGATGGACATGTCCAGGATGGAGGCAATGGATAAAACTGCTTCTTGGCTTAGGATCCTCTTAGCACTTCAGATGCTGGTTACACTGATGCTTTTGGTACGATAAAAAATTTAGTTTCAGCTTTTCTACAAAATAACATAAGTAACACACTCTCCTTCAGGTCACTGCCACAGTACAGCAAGCTCTGGGTGGCCCTTGGGAATGTGAGCTTTCAGACAGATTACTACAGCTTGACTGAAGAAGGAAAGATGATAGATGCTACTTAACAGACTCCAAGTTGGGCTCATCCTTGAACCAAATTTTCTTCACAATCTCACGATCCCTCAACTGGAAAAGTCAGTCCCCATATAATGAAGTGCAAATACTTTTGCTCTTGGTAATGACTCTTAATTTAGACAGTGGACAAAGGGTAAAAATTCACTCTTTGGGGTGTTTTGCTGTTACTGCTCTTCATTTTTTAAGAGGATTTCTAATATTCATATGCCAGAACCACAGGTTCAATGACTTTAACACCGTAACACACAAAACACCATAACAAAACATTTAACAAATATTCTCATGTTTCCATGTAATGACTGTCAGCTTGTTGAGGTACTACACACTTACCCAATGGATTTGCAATCACCAGAAGAGCCAGAGGCCTTCATTGCACAAAGCCCTTGGAAAGTTTATCATAGGAAGTTTACCACAGCTCTGGGTCATCCTTGACTTTTAAAAACCTCCTGTGAATTATAATTAATGATACTACAATGACGCACACATATTATACTTGTCTCTGGTTTTGCCCATAAAGGACACCATCAAGGGCAAGAAAGTACAGATATAAAACAGAAAATGCAACTCTTTGTCCTCTTCCCTCTTGGCCCCCGAATTGCTGATCAGTCTGTTGTACAGGAGCACAGACTGTTTTTATTTTGTTCAGACCATCAGTGTGCTGGGTGCTGCCGAGGCAGCAGAGCCGGGGGCACGGGACGAGGCAGCTGCCTGGCTGCGCCCTGCCTGCAGAGTGGCTCTCCCCAGCTGCAGGCAGCTCTGCCCGCAGCATCGCAGCCCCAGTGGTGATGCACGTGCCGCCATCGGCACTCGGGGACCCACAACCCGCCACGCTAATTTTAGCACTAACAGCCTTGCTAGCATCTGGGGAAGACATCTGCCATGCAGACGCAGGCAGCTGGCAGCCAGAGGCAGAGCCCCAGCAACAGCAACAGCAAACCCCTGGTGAGATCCACGGAGGGCAACAGCATAAGGACACAGCCGGGAGCTGCATCTCAGCTGACGGGCGCGTGGAGAGCGACGGCAAGAGGAGAGCAACACTGGCCCAGAAGCACCATCAGGCTCACAGCCGAAGGGGACAGGCACAGCCAACACCCAGGTCCTACCCGTGTGCCACCCCAGCTGCATGCAGAGCCCACCCCTCCGCTCCCTCTCCCCTGGAGAACAGGGAACTGTTCAAAACCCCAGTCAAAAATGATGCACTCCTAAAATCTTGCCTGATTCACTCACTGCCTCTTCCTCCAAGAGTAGAGCTCCAGCTGTCCCCAACTGACAAGGATCACACAGTTGAGAAAGGGATGTTATCTTGTGCACCAAGCTATTGGAGAAAATCCCACTTTTATCTTAGCAAAACAACTCTCCCTTTCTACCACCAGCAGAAAAAAGACCACCCCTGCCTATCTGCACTGCATAATCCAGCTGCAGCATCTAAAACAATGTTTACCTGGGAAAAAGATACTGGGCAAATGCTTCATGCCTGGTTCCCAGACTGCAATGGGATGCAGCACTTGGAAACCAAGAAAACAACAATAGTGGCAGGTATCAGCCAGATCCAGGATCATCAGTTTGGAAGAGCAGCCGCCTGCAAAGACTATGCACATCAGGGGGCCAGTTTGACATGAATGCTGGGGAGACAGGCAGGACAAGACAGGGGGGCTTTTCCACCGCTGGTAGGTGTAATCCCACAGCAAGGGTTCTCCCCTGCCATCACAGCCCCTGAGAGACACCAAATCTGCTCTCGCAGCACCTGTCTGCCCATCAGCACCTGCCCTGCACCTCCCGGCCCCGCTGCCCGCCACTCGCCCCGGGGCAGCTCCTCACATCCCGTTGCGTGGTCACCCAGGCTTCCATCTGCTCAGCATCAAGAAGTCAGTTCAAAGATATCGGTATGAAAATTCTGGGAGCATCGAGCCCCAGTAGCATGAATCCACCAGTCCTTGCTCAGGCAACATGCCCACGCAGCAATGGGAAAGTTCATTCTTTATGTTCTTAAGAGGAAAATCTTAGCTAATATTGATGCTCATAGAAAAAAAAACAAAACAAAAAAAAAACAAAAACAAAAACAAAAAAAAAAACCACACCAGACCCAAAACTCCTTGGGTTTAGAATGAAAAAAAAAGTCCTGCTGTCTTGGGAAATGTCTTTCCCACTGGCTTCTCCTTAAGGATTTGGTTCAGGCTTGTGGGAACTTAGCACATTAGAAACTCGCCCATAATTTACATGCCTCAAACAGCAGGGAGATATCATGAGATCTGGAATTACTGAGATTTCTTTCCTTTGGCAAAACATATTCCAGAAGATTTACTTGCAAAAAAGTTCACACATCATTACAACTAAACTGTATGCACACAGTGAGTGAAGAAAGGGCTGAAGATGACACATTACCTTGTGGTTTTATTATACTGGCTTTGCTTCCTTACCTCATTTGCAAAATTAGGGTTGGTCATAACCCTTCCATCAGTCTTTCCAGAAAATTAGGAAGGGACCAAACCAGATTTTCCAATTAAAAAAATCTTCCCACAGTTTCAGAGATGTGAAAATGGATTTGCAAAGTATTTCATCCAAAGGAGCTTTCTGAAGCACCAGCTCATCCTCTGAATGCTGAAATGTTTCTTTGCAAGCGACTTGGGAGATACTCTAGTGAATATTACCCAAGAACACACACAGCCTGAGTGATCTCCTCACACTTTGCCCATTCCTCTGTGAGGGAATGAGAGGGAACGTGTGACAGAAGCTAGACAAAATTAAAAATCTTTAAAATATATGCTTTAACAACAGCATTATTTGAGAATGCCTCTTGTTTTCCTGCAAATGCTCAGCAGTGATAAATAGGTGCAAGATGGAGCAAGAATGCAGAAGCCTGAAAACCCCTCAGAGATGGGGACCATGATGCAGCCACCTCCAGTGCCTCCTACCAGCCCCATTCCCCTCTGAGCTCAGCAAACTCAGTCCAAAGAGGTCCTCCAGGTGAGATGCGGAAACCTCCTCTAGGCAGGTCTGAGCCGCCCGTTGCCATACAGGACCCTAAATGGGATAAGCAGGTGGGGAGCAAAGAGGCTCTGCAAACCCAAAACACTAACAGCAAAGCTGTGGAGAGGTAAGCGAGCAGGGTCTCCTTCTACAGGACCAGGCAAGGAGAGATGATCCCCGTACCATGCCAAGTGCCGTGGACCAGACACTCAGCACCTCAGCCTGCTCAAACTCCCAGTGGGTGCCAAGCTCTAGGACATGCGTCCTCCTGGCTCCCAAGGCAATCTTCCTTATTTTTAAAGCAGTGGTCTATCTAAACATGCTGGTCTTGGAGCTGGGTGTGACACCAGCACCTGGATGACCCACCAACAGAGTCTGAAGCCCCACCAGCAGAGTCTGAAGCCCCACTTGCAATGCCCAGGAAAGCCACTGCTGCCCAAAGAGCCCATGGTTCAGTTGGACAAGGCAAATGGAAGCAGCCTTGCTATCCCCATTTTGTCAATGGGAACAAAGAACAGAGAAGCTAAGTGACTTGCCTAAGGTCACACAAGAAGTCTACAGTCAATCCCAGTCCCACGAGGCCCAATCCAGTGCCTTAACCACACACCGGCTCCTCTCTTTCATGTGGTGACTAGTCTGAAGCTTAAGAGCTGCTGCTGTTTCGCAAGGCACAGCCACATCCTCAAGCCCTTTCCTGGCAAGCGCCCTGCAGCAGCCAGCAACTTTGAGAGCGGCGATGAAGTCTCATGCGGCGACTGGAGCTCATGGTCCATATTTCCCCCCTAGAAAAACCAGCCCCTCAGCCCCAGCCCTTGCCCTGCCCAATGCCAAGCTCTCCATCACCTCCTCTCCTTTACCTGCAGGCTGCAAACACGGAACCAGCTGTTGCCATAACAGACTGTGTCACCAAGGAAATACAACAACACATTTATCAATAAAAAATGTTGGGTGTACACAGATAAACCACTTAAATTCACTGGGGCTGGAGCCACTCCTGATCTCCAGCTCTCCTAACCCACCTGTGACCTTCTCTGTGGCTTTAGACATTACCGTACACACAGCCAGAGACACACAAAGACTTGCTGGCCTGCAGAGCTTCCTCGTTCCTTCAGTCCAGCATTGCAACAAGCTGCCCAGAGAGGCTGCCTGGTCTCCAGCCTTCTAGGTTTTCCAGACCCAAGAGAACAAGGCCCTGAGGAACCTCTTCTGATCTAATGGCCAACCCTGCTTTGAGCAGCAGGTTGGAGCAGAGATTTCCTGAGGTCCCTTCCAGCCTGAATTACCCTCTGACCATTCCTGGCCACTACTCTGATTCCCATTGCTCCTTCACTGCCACAAAATGCTCACCCCCGGCAGGTAGCAGCACTGGTGTGACTCGAGCATCTCAGTCCCCATTTGACCACCCCCATGGGGAGCATCCCCTTCCCTCACTGCAGCTCCACGCACACATGGGGGTCACTACCCATGCTTACAGCTCTTGACTCTGCAAGAAATTATAAAGCCAAGTATAAAAAGTAAGAGTCAGATTTTGTAGACCTTTGTCAAGAGAAACAAGCCTGACCCATTCATAAACATGAAGCTGGGTGCAATTGGCCCAGTGTTACAATACAAAGGCGAGAACCTCAATCTTAACACTGGAATTAACCAAATCAGGCTCCTTGAAATCCACCATCCTAGAACTCCCAAACAGGAAACGAGGAATATTCCCAAATCCACAGCAAATAGGAAATTCCTATATTGACTTGAAAAATGAAACTCAAATGTCTGAAGAAGAATTTTTAAAAGATCTAAACACAGGATATAATTGGGTCACTAAAAACTTTGAGGGCAGTGTAAAAAATAAAAATAATCTATCTGTAGAGCTCCTTTCCTGCTCTAGGGCACTCTCCAACACACTCTTATTCTCTAGTATCTGCCTAGAGCAGTGGGCAGGAAAGACTCCTACCAGCAGTGCCTGCCTTCCCCCACCTACTGCTCTCTTTTCTTTTAAGACTTGGATGTTTTGAGAGACTAAGGGGTTTCCCCCATATTTTTGTTAAAGAAAATTTTAAAACCAAGATACCTGAGTGCTCACATTCTTGCAAACAAGTTCAGATATACTTTCAAAATCAGGAAGAGGAAATAACCTAACTTGTGAAACAGGCTGGGATTTACTTTATTTTAATTATTAAAAATCACAGTCTTAATTTCAGGGCCTTCAATAATTCATCTTAATTGCCCAGGAGACAAAACTGTCAGGCCGAACCCTGTAAAATATATATAAACAAAACAAAACATATCAGTAGCAGGCAGAATGACTGAATCTATTACCCTGTCGCCAAATACAATGCTGTGCTGCCAAGCGCTGGCACTGCTGCAGGTAATAAAAGTGACACTGAACGTTTTGGGAGGGAACAATGCTCCTGCATACGGTTAGAAGCGGGTGACAGCCCCCTTTCTTCCATTCAACCGTGGTTTTTAAAGCCATAACTCCCCAGCTCCTCCAAATCCTTTTGTTCAGCAAACAAGGCACCCTGCACAGATGGCACTGACTTGTGAGACAAACCACTCTGATAATTGTTCGTCCTGTCCGGGAGCAGCAGGAGAGCACGTGGACCCCGGGACTGTGCAGCCACAAACCACCCTGCGATGGGCATCTGTGCTTCCCCAGCCTCGCCAGTCCATGTACAGAGTGCACAGGGGCAAGGAAAGGCTGGGGAAAAAAGAAGCGCGCCCAAAATATAAAGCTTGTGTACCAGACAGAGTTGAATTAGTCACAACAGCAACGCACCTGGTATTTTTTGCTGTGCCTTACACGGGAAACCTCTCAAGCACAAAGGAGCGCATCCCGCTATTTATACAAACCACTGCCTCCCTCCACGCCAGACAGAGCCCTGCGCTCACCCGCGTTTCCCGGCGTGCTTCTCTTGTTGCCAGTGAAAACGGACCCGTCTATTTCATCTAATTAATTTATTTCTTCTCCCAAGCACATTTTGGGGGGAGGGGAAAAGGGTGGGAGTGCCCAGGGACAGGATCGCAAAGAAATCTGCATCAGCTTCTTGTCACCAGACCGTTCCCCAGAAAAACAAATGTCAAGTGAAATTCCATAAGCTACTGCAACCACCATAATCACAGATTCCTGAAAACAGAAATACCATCAAAAAAAGGTCACATCAGTAGCAAGGGTGACCTGGTGCTTGGAGACAGGCAGAGCCCTCCTGCTTTGCTGCTCTTGCTCCCACATCTGGAGGAGGTGGACATCTGATGCTGCATCTCCATTTAGAAAGAAACTCATAAATCTATCCCATAATTGATGGTGCTGTTGTGGAATTTGGTAAATGGATAACATGCTCAGTATCTACTAGCATGACTATAAACACAAAAAAGGAAAGGAAAAGCCTGCGGCAAGACTAATATTAATACCCAGCCATGTCACTCTCAATTAAGTTCATATCTAATGAGCACATTTTCTCCTTGCACTGTCCACTGATGCTGTAAGCAATGTCCAATAAAAAGCATAAAACACTGCTTCTGGAAAGCAATGATCTGTACTGGTGAATTTTGAACCGACCGATTACAAACATTATTTTTAATGGAATGAGCAGGGTTTCTACTGACTATAGTCCTCAATGCCAGAAAATGTCTGCATCCACAAAATGTCGAGACATGCTTCTCACAGATTGTAACTGCTATTGCTATTACTTGAATTCCTAGTTCTATCACCTCTGTAAATATGTATTTGTAATGTAACTACATCTCCTGTGCACCCTGACAACCACTCTCACTCAGTATTGTACTGGGATCACTCGTTTTCAGTGAATATCAGCTGTTTCCTCCAGACTGCACAAGATCTGAAACTAAGTAGTTGAATCTATCCAAGCACTCTTTATTATTAGGTAGGATGTAATTTTGCTTTCTTGCCCTAAAATCAGCATTGAAGCATTCGAACATGGAAAATCTTACATCATCCCCCCAGAAGTGCTTATCTGCTGCCTGCAGAAGGTGTGGCAGGGAGAACCAAGAGCAACGCCGGGCAGATCTCAAGCGAGTAGAGCAGGATAGCGCTGCGGCCAAGCGAACAAGTCCTGACGCACAACCTTCCCCGGAGGAGATTACGTTATGGCCGGATCCACCACTACAGCCTTAATTCCCACAGGCATCCATACATCCCTGGGTTGTGCTCCATGACAAGGTACAGGCACACCCTCCAAATCATTTTAATGAAAACTAGTTCTAGGGAGAAAGTTGACCTGCCTCCCCAACCCAGTTCATTTTGTGGCCTTTGTAAAATTAAGCTTTGATTGACTACGATAATGTAATTCATGTTAAGTCTGCATGGCTGGAGATGACTGAAGGCAACGTGGAGCTCTGAAGCATGGTGATGGAGAGGTGCTCTGCTCTCAGGGGTGAGAGTCACCTCTCCTCTCCATGATGCCCTGATACCTTCCTTTCTCTCCTTTTTTTCCGGGGAGAGATCACTTAATCCTAAGGATGTTACAGCACATGGCTGGCTCTCATCCCCTCCCAGGGAGCACTGGAGGATACAACCACATCCGAGAAGCCTTCTACGTCTCCTCTGCGTTGAGGAAACCCAGGAAGAAACAGGACCCGCTTCCCGCCATCATACAGACTTAGTGCTGGCCTACCCTTCTCACCCAGGGAGAGCACACTCATAATGGGTGGTTAAACCCAAAACATGTATCAAAAGCCATCCTAGCCAGCAACAGACCTACTCAGATAGGGGCAGGAAAAACCTGAATGCAAGTTTTGTAGTCAGGTACAGGCCAGATGCATCAATGGTTGTGCCTACACTGTTGTCCTGGCTTGCTCCACAGCTTTGGTCTGCCTCCATCCAGCACTTCAGCAATTACATCCCATCTTCTGCTCAAAACCAACAAACAACCAACCATAGGCCTAAGCATTAATCCCAGGGGGTTGTCGGATAGAGTAGACAGATCATGTCGATCTTCCATCTTCCCTTCCTTCTACTGCCAGCAGTTTCTTACTGTTTTTTCTGGTTTAGGTACCAGGTGTTTAAAGGCAGGACAGTGAAGGTGCAGAGAAAGATGCTACTAAGGTACAGTACATTTCTCTAAGACTTTAACACACAAGGTGAATTCTCCATGAGGATTTTCCCAAAAAAAAAAAAAAGTAATAAAGAAAAACTTTTTTTTTTTTTCCTCAAGCTGGACCTGTACTTGGAACAAAATAAAATCTATCCCTTGGGGTGGGAGAAAGGGGAAAAGAAATGTTCTGAGTCAGTTCAACCTCAAAGAAATAATGCTGTTGTTTTAAAATTACCCATTCTTCTGAAGTCAGCCATCCAGAAGTGATCCTTTCCACATCTATCTGCTTTGTTTTTCTTCACTGCTTTAGCAAGGTTTTAAAGGAGAGGGAGGACACAAAAGAAAAGCTAACATTTTCAGGAGGTATCTGAACCCCACCTGACCCCCCATCCACATGGCGCATTCTGATACAATCATTTTACTACAGCTTTAGCTCTGCTAAATCCAATTTACACGTCAGGCCATAAATCTTGCCGTGTATTGGAGCAGAGCCCTGGTTCCAAGCTCCAAGAGATGCTTCACCCAAGCAATGAATGTCCCAACTCAGTTATTGTTTAACCCATGGTGCGGCAGGGGGAAACGAGTGGTGCAAACGGCAGAGTTTGCTTGTTGGCATGTGCAGCTCAAAACAGCAAGTCAGCAGATGATCAAGACCCAAATGTTTAGCAAATACTGAGGAGGTAAAAAACCATTTGTATTCAACAGCTCCACCAAGTCTGTACAAACACTCCAAGGTCGAATCCACACATGAACTGCTGAATGATCAGTCATGTGTTATGAAATTCTCCCTCCAAAACCCTCGAGTTTTAAGACCACCTGGCAGAGACGAAAGACCTGGTAGGAAATCAAATCTGTTTCCCAGGGTAATTATCTTCCATCCTTTAAAACTGTTGCCAGTTCCAGAGAAATGGGAAATTAGGATTATTGCCTCAAAGCGCTGCAAGAGCAGCCCTGAGTCCTCTTGCGACATCCCCATGCCTGGCAGCCGCACAAGGCTGAGGGCTTGCACAACTCCTGGGGCTGGCACGTGGCCCACGTGTTCACAGAGGGGAAAGCACTGAAGCGGCACCTTTCAACAAGCAGAGAGAAAAACGCACAGGGGTGTGATCCCAAGCTCTGGGAAAAAGGCTGGAGGGCTCCTTCAGTCATTCCTTTGCCACAGGTAATGCCAGTTGGGACACAGGCATGATGCCTGGCTTTGGGCAAGAGGCTTGGCTGCAAGGTAGCTGTTGGCCGCATCTTGGGAGCTTGTGCTGAGGTGCCTTTACTGTATGTGTGAGTGTATGGTAGGAAGTAGCTTAACTTTGGTGCTGGAATTCCTGGTCATTGCAGAGGAGGACAAGGTAACTTATGACAGATTGGTGGTGAAGGAAAGGCTGGTGAGCAACCAGTTTTGCCGCTGAAGAAAACATGCTGGGTAACTGGCCCGTCCCATGCAACGGCTTTCTGTGAGGTCTATTTTGAGCCCCAGCATAAACCGTGATTTTAAGGCAGAGAAGGTTCCTCAACCTGTGTCCTACTAAGACAATCAGGACGGTCATTTGGTTTGGTTTCATTGCACAAGGTCTCCAACACACACCACACTCCAACAGCTTCTTATGAAATCAGCTGAAACACTAGGAGTAAAGAAAAAAAAAATTCCTAAAGCAATGGCAACCCTCCAAGTTTTTAAAGAGGCAAAGCTTGAGAGGCTTTCTGGAAACTCAGGTAACTCACTGCACAAGCCAAGGGGAGAAATGAAGTACTTTGCTCCCTTCCTTCAGTCTCCACTTTTTCATGTATTTCTGCCGATAGAAAAGATAGTAACAATAAAAATGGAAGTCAGGACTACAAAAGCAAGGACCTGCTCATAGACACTTCAGGGACCCTGTAGCCCTGCCAACAAACTCAGCCCAGGCTGCAAACTCTGCTGGAGCTCCAACAACCCACTCAGACACATGGGATCCTCAGAGGCACCGGCCCATGTGGCAGGAAAGCTTCTCCCCCTCTGAGGCCACGTCGTGAAGGGTATGCACCGCTTACGATGCGTTGCTCAAGGAGATTGTTATTCCCCGTAGAGACTAACACACAGAGCTCCCGGTGACCAGCAGACAGCCTGTACCAACTCCTCCCTCTCTGCTTAGCATCACCCTCGCACAGACAGCTGGTCTGGGGCATAATGCTTCAGAAAAAGGAAGCAGATTGATTTGACAGTCCACTGGGGAACAAGACTACTCTGCCGCCTAGAAAACATGACCTACAAAGAATGACTGAAGGAACTAGGTTGTTTAGTCTAGCAAAGACTGAGGATAGACACGATAACTCTCTCTAAAATACGTGACAAGCAGTGTGAAAGAATAACCTGTTCTCCCTTCCCACAGCAGATCGGACAAGGCGAAACCAAACCCAAATTGCAATGATGAAGATTCAGGTTAGAGGCTAGGAAAAGCCTTCCAGTTGGGAATGACACTGCCACATGGGAAGTCATTGCCTGGTGAGGTTATGGAATTGCCATCTGCTGAGGTTTTCAAGACCAGGCTATAGAAACATCTATTTAGATATGAGCTGGTCATGCCTTAGGGCAGAGAGCTGGACTAGATGACCCCTGGAAGACTCTTTCATGTCCTATTGCCGCTTACTCAATTATTAACAGTGGTTCACAAGTCAATATCACAATTTTCAAATCAACTGGTTACTTTGAGGCCAGTTCTTGACGTCCACAATTTCATGCTAAACCCATTCCTCCCAGGACTACTGCTCTGTAGGAGACTGGTCCCAAATTCCTAACAATGAAATAGGTGACCACAAGAGCATATCTGCTTTGCACGTTGGTTTCCACATAGTGGAGGCAGTCCAGAGCAGCTGTTCTTGCTCACAAGGAAAAGATTTCCAAATGCTGGTGGAGCTGTCAGAGGATCACAGAAAACTCTGGGGCGCAGCTGTTGCTCTCCTGAACTGGTGTCCCTTGGTCAGCTTTTCACCAATGCATCCCCAACCTTGTACACACAAATGGAAGGAAAATCTCCGTGAACATTTTTGTTGCCAGCCACCAAAGTCTGCAAGCTGACTGCTGTAATCACAAGGGGTGTATTCTGTCTCCTTGTACATGCATACCTGCACAGATACCTAAGACACAAAACATGACAGTTAACCATCAGGGAAAAAAAAACAGTGTCTAAGAAGACATCAAGAATGTATCAACCTTTTGAACCCAACCGTCTTGAGATGTGCATCTGCCTCAGATTCACCTCAGGGCAGACAGTTTCCAGTTACTGATGCACAAGAGGAGACTCAAGCCTCTTCTACCTCCCCATGCCAAAAATCAGACACAAACATGGAAGGTCCAGTCAGGCTCCCAGTCAAAGACAACAGAGGTAAGCCAGGCTCCGCTTCCCACCACAGTGCAGGCAAGTCGCTAGTCAGCATTTCAACTGCCACCTTGGCTTCCCTTCCAGCACCATGACCGTGAGGGCATCATCTCTTCCTTCAAAGGCATGGCAACGGCCAGCTCATATTGGAGAATACACATTTCTGGAGCTAAGGTGCCAATTCAGCTCGCCAAGCTGATCAACCCTGTCCTTAAAGTTCCCATTCAGAATCCACACCACAGCCACAAACACAGGACCATCTCAACGGCACAGAAACAAGTGTAAACAAGCCATTGGTTAAAATACACCATCAAGTACTGTGTAAACTAATAAAGGTCTGGCTTTAACAAGGGGGCATAAAGAGACATATTTAGCATCTTATTTTAATTCTTCTAAATTGTAAGCAGTTTTCGAGCTATATTAATTCTTTGAAGTGAGTGGTTCTCCCCTAATCATCCTGGTTTATATTTACATGATGAGGTGTAATGATGCATCTCAGGAATGTTATGGTATTAGTTAAATTAACTAAGACAACTCTGGCTGCAAACTGATGAATTTTAATGTGTCAACATCAGATATGAAAATGCAGTCTCCGGATTCGTGTGACCATATGGTTCAGAATTCTAATTAATGCATTTGGATTTAATTTCACATAACTTACAGCAACATTAATTCAATATTTTTTCAGAATTTTGGAAAAATGTATATTTTGCCAAGCAGTGGGTTTTCAGAATAAATGGGAGAAAAACTTTCTATGTCCCTTTTTCTCCTGACAACCTCTTCTTACCTCCATGTAGACTGGCAGTCTTCCCAAACCAGAGGTCAGCTCGAGCTGTTCCTCTGCCCCAACCAGTCTGGAGAGACCCACTCCACAAGAGCCATAAAGGTTTACTACTAAAAACAAGCTCGTTTTCATATCGTTATGTGCTGTGAGCAATCAGACAAACTCTCCAGGAGGAAATGCAATCCAGCCTTCTGAAATACAGTGCATGTGACATGTGGGATAGCACAGACCCTGCAGCCAGGCACGGCTATCAGCACTGCAGACCATCGCAATTGTATGAGCATTGACAGAAGATTTAGAGCTCCGTGGGGCGTTGCACAGTGCATGGGTTTGCAAGTTCCAGTTTGGGGACAGTGATATTTTCTCTTCTTCATCTGACCCCATTTCTTAACGATCTACGTTCAAGATCTCCCTCTAGGCAACAAATAACATTTACTTGTGCTTCTCATTAGTTAAAGCAAACCTAAATAAAATGAAAGCACAACCTATAGTCATTCCAGAACTCAAAGCAGATCTGGTCAGACATACATTGCTCCACTGTTATTTTAGGAAAAAATATTTCAGCACGGAAACTAATAACCCTTGAGATCCACATGGTGTGAACAGAGCAACTACAGTATCACTCTGTGGCTTTCTGATACACATGTAATGCTTTCAAAAGCCAGGTACATTAACAACAGCCCACAGTACCTTGAAAGACCCCCACCAGCGACCCTGGCAGGCACTGGTTCATGCCCAGTACAAGAGAGCTTCTGCTCTGTAAGCACATCTTGGCATGTCTACATTCAGGTAAGATCTCTTCTGATATTACAGAGTTACACACTTCTCACAGCATGGCAGGGAAAGGACGGCCTTGAGAGGTTTAAAGATTTAAGATGTTTCTCTTATTTTCCTTCACAAGAGCTACATATAACTACAGGCACTATCAATTTAATAGCTCAGCACTGCAAGAACTAAACATGCTCAGCTTCGCATCCACTGTGCCTTGTGGAAGAAAGGTTTTAAAGCATCAGACAATGTTTGTTCCATTTTTGGAAGGGTCAAGAGGATCCAAGATTGGGATTGCCAGATCTGCAGTTTCCTGCATCCCTTACTTCAGAGAATTGCTAGGGAAAAACTGATCACAAAAAAAAAAACAACCAATGCAAGTGCAGAATAACTGGTTGCACTCCCAAAAGCGGTATTACAGAAACACTGGCAGTGGCCAGGTGGTACACCATGTAGCAAGCATGTGTCCCAGTAGGAGCCAGTTGTCTCCAGTCTCTAAATGGAAATGCTCTGGAGCAGGCACAATGTTTTTGCTGCCACAATGATCAGTCCCTGCCTTATGTTTGAGACTCTGCACATCACCTGACATAGGAAATAATTCACCAAAACACCAAAGCAATGGCCCTCATTCTCAAAGAGCATTTAGGTTCCCAGCTCAATTTTCCTTCAGTGGGTATAAGGCACTTAGACATCGTGGAGAATTGACTACAGACAGACCTACTCTCCCAAAACCAGGTTATTTCCACGTTTGCACAAAAGGGGGTAAGAAAACATCAGAAGGCAGCAGAGCAAACGGCCATTGCGGCTACAGCAGGGACACAACCAGAGTCCTGACACTGCTGCTTTTCCCCATCTTCTCAAAATGACTAAAACTGCATCAACACAAGCCATCAGCCTCCCCTCTCCTTTTCCCAAGCAGGAGACACTCACCTCCGCCCGGCCTGGACCAAACCGTCAGCACCAGCTCCCCTTGGCCAGTCTCTCTGGCAAAAGACGCAGATGAGAGAAGAGAGCCTTGTGCCACAGGGCTGGGGGGACATGGCCAGGGGCTGGGAACACCACCTGGTCCTCAGGCTCCTTCCCAGACTCCTCCCTAAAACCAGTTCCAGATCTGGCACCTTGCTTCTAGAGCGAGGCAAGTAGTCTGACTTCGGCAAAATAAATGAAGAGATCTGTTGAATTTAAAAAGTTCAAACTCTTTCTTTCCACCCCAAAGTGTAGGAAATTACCTGGATGGTTGTAAGCAAGGCCCAGCTTTTGGCCTGTTTTGAAGCTCCAAATCCCATTAAGTGCCAGTCTTATCGTCTTACAGGGACAGAACAACAGCGGGAAACACCACCCCCAGAAGTACTGAACAGAGCCTTTCTGAAGTGAAACAACAGCACAGTTTCATCTCACGAACCTCTATAAAAAGATGTTACTAATGCACAAGAATCTCTCTCTGTAAATGCTGCATGACAAGCAGTCAGGTAGAGCTGATGAGCACTTACTTAATAACAAAACCCCAAGAAATATTAAAAAAACTAAACCAGACTGCAATCCTAATCCTGCTACCAAACTTCTGCTTAAACATCATTGTTATGTATTTGTTATTTGTATTATAAGCCTAGTCACAGGCAACAAGCCTTGTCTGAGCTGCTGTTCAGACACAAAAAATAAAGACAAGTTTTTCATTCCCAAGTGACTGGAGACATCACAACTAAAGCAGGGACACACAAGGAACTGTGGGAGCCTTGAAAGGGCTGCCTCTCCATTAATTGTGCCAAATGCATGTGATCCTGCACTGGTACCCACTGTGGCAGAGCATCCCCATCTCAGGCTGTGATTAACCATCCCACCTTCCCCACATACACTGGCATCTGCCTATGTTCTCCTTGATTTGTGCATAACACCTAATTGTTATTTCTCCTGTGGAAGTGCCTTAATACTCCTAAACGGTTTACAGCCCCATTACCCCAGTGAAAGCAGCGATCCCAAGGTCAGTTCCCACCCACAGAGACAGGGGGGGTTGCATACATTAACCACGGTGGTCTCCAAAGCCTCAGGTGGCCCCAGCAAACCTTTAACTCAGCCTGAGCACAGTGGCCCACAACTCACCCCACACAACTGAAGAAGAGAAACTGGTTTCTGCTGAAGCAAAATTAAAATAATTTCCTTAAAAAAAAATAATTTAAAAAGTGATTCCCAGATCAAATTAAACATTGTTCTAAATGGCTGTTAAGAGGGAAGTCTGCTTTGGGTCCCATATTTGTGTGAAAGTAATATAGTTTTTTTGCAAGAGATGTCTTTTCTAAGGCCCTGGGGCTTTCGTACTGGAGCTTCTCGCCCCATGGTGGGACAGTGGCATGGAAGTAGAGTATTACAGACAAATAAGGATGCAATATGCTGAAATATTTCCCTAAGATGAGGGACTTGGACATTCTTTGGTTCTGACAATTAAATACTGTGTATTAAGGCATGGAGAGCCGTTTCCTAAAAAATATAAATTTTATTCAAATCCCAGAGCAATTCATAAGCCTGATGCCAGCAGCCACGCTCATACAAATCACTGACTACGTTTCGAGAGCAACCTCGATAGCTATTGTATAAGAAGCTCGCGTACATATTGATGAGTGCTGCAGATCTCTCCCTACCTTCCCACATCTTTTCAAATACATGGAACACGTGAAAAGAAATCATCTATGGGCTTTGAAAAGACCCAGACGCTTCAGAAAAGACTTCTCGTCACCATTTTTTTCAAATGCAGGCCAGAAAAAAAGAAACACCCACTTAAGTCTCCGCTCTTTCACTGAAGAGATGGCAGCTGTATTGCTGCTCTCTTTTCTAGTACCCAGCAAGCGGTCCTTTCTCAGCCAAAATCCCTGCTGATGCAAGGGGAGTTAGGAGGCCGGACCCTGACCCAGGAGACCATCCACTCCCCCCAAAAGGCAGCAGGATCCCACAGCACACCCTCAGGCAGGGCTGCCACAACCACCCGCCAGAGAGGGTCTGCCCACCCTGCACTCAAGGGGAGCTACATCTGACCATGCCTTTGCCTTGCATTTATTTTCTTTGACACTGTCTACATTTTCCTATCTTCTAGACTCATTTGCTGATGCTCCTCCTCCTCCACATCTTCATTGCTCGCTGCTTCTCTGCCTTCTTTTGCTGCTGTTTTATGCTTTACTTTCACTTCAGATATACCTATTTAAACAAGCAAAATCACAAGATACCCACTCCTCCCTTCACATCAAAATACAGACTCTTGCCCCAGCAGTTTGATTGCTTGGCACCAGTCAAGTCAGGCAAAGAGCTTATGCAAGCAAACCGTGAGCACGGCTGATTCTGCTTAATTAGGGACCTGCTCCATTGGCAGATCCGGAGACACTAATCAGCAAGGGCTGGTCTCATCCTGCCGAGAACAGCAACTTTCTCCCACCAGGCCAGCCAGCTCCAAAAACACCACTTTTCTGCGCAAAGCCTTGTCTGAACTCACGTAAGTCACGTCACCGTAACAACACCGGTGGAGCCAAAGAAGAAACAGCACCTTCCCTCTTTGCTCCGATACCATCACGCTGGCACACACGTGTGTTCACTGCCACACTCTTCCCACCGAGAACAAGCCACAGTGACGTACAGCATGTTCTTGCAGCTAAAGCTACGCCTGAGCCAGAAGTAACTGCACGGGTTACAGCAAACAAACACAAGAGGCAGGCACCAAACCCACAGAGCTGGGTGCGTTCTGCTGCGGCGACACACCTTGGGAGGCTCCTGTTTCTCCACCTCCCAGCCCTGGCAAGCATGTGAGAACAGAGCAGGTCTAGCACCGCGCACTCTCCTCCTTCCCAGAACTGTACTTGCTCCGGGTTCTCCTTTCAGAGAGGAACACTAAGCACGAGTGGCAGGGACATGCCGCAAGAAGAAACCCAAAGGCATCGAATAAGCCACAGCTAAAGGCTGAGGACTGGGGGATTTCTTAGGTTCAACCCTTTTGAGGAAATAATGATGTATTTTTTAACTACAAAACAAACGAAAAAAATGCATCCCATCTTTACTGAACTGGATCAGCTCTGCGACTCGATTTGTATCCGTTCCAGCAGCATGACCAGGCACTTGAACCCACTGCTGATAACAGCCGTTTCCCACCAGCAGCAGAGGACGTGCTATCACAACTATCACAACATGTCAAGACATAAGCAGATTAGCAGCAGCAGCCTGTTTGAACCCGTTTTGCTGGCTTGGCTCTGGGGAAGGCGCAGGCTGCGGGAGCAGCTCCAGTTTGGCCCCACAAGCACAACTCCGGACCCCAGCAGGTGCTAAAGCCCACCCATCCATCCATCCTGGAGGAGCAGGTCACAGGCACATTTTGGCAGCTCTGTGGGGTGACCAGCTTGTGATCCCAGCTCATGGGACAGAAATTCAGAGCTTGACAGCCACCCCTGATATACACCAACCTCTGCAAGATGCAAACAGGACCATGTTGATAAAGACTTCAATGCAGCAGTTGGTAACCCAGCTGTGGGTAACCCCCAGGGCTGACTTGCTACCTCCATCTTGGTAGGACCTTGCAAGGACCATCTAAACGCCTCCATCTGCACAACGGGGAACCACTGTTCCCGCTGCCAGCAGGATCAGTCCTGCACAAAACCTGGAGGAGGACAGGGTGCCTTGACTCAAGCAGCTAACAAGAGTGCTGCCGCCTAAAACAGCAGCTTTGTGCTTTTATGAAATACTTACGACCTCCTGGAAAGCACAAGGAGGAATGGAGAAAATAAAAACATCCCTTATCACACAGGATGCTTTAGCAGAGATTAGATAAAAGTCAGAGGCATTTCAAAGCAGGAACCTGGGCTGGCAGGGGAATCTGCCAGAGCATCTCTGACAAGCTTGGAGGTTACAGACAGTCCAGGGGGTCACCCTTCATTTCTTTCATGACAGAGGAGAAGAGTCTTGAATATTTTTTCTTCTGTTGTCACCCAGGGCCATGCTATGGGAAGGGATTTAGAAACACCAGCTGAAATTCTTCTTTCCTACCTAGCACCAAGGAATTGAGCAGCCCAGGACGGGTCCTTTGACCCAAATATCTGTTTTTCCAGCTCTGATGTCTGCCTTGCAAGACCCACGGTGAAGCAGAATTAAGGTTCTTTATTGCTCAAAGCAGAGATTGCCTAATCAAAGCACAGGCTAACTCTCCCCAAAACCACATTGCTCAAACAGCTTCAGAAGCAGCCCTAAACCCAGCAATAAAATAATCAGAGGCCTCTTTCCAGGTCCCAGCACCAAGCATCAGAGGTGTCAGAGGGCCAGGCGGGGGGAGGAAGCTAACCAGGTCCATGTAGCAGTCTCTCCAAAAACCAGGCTGGTTTAGGGAGCAGTTCTGCTCCAAAACAAGGGCTCCAGTCCCCTTGTTCCTATCAGACTTCCTCCAACACCACAAAGAGGGTCACAGCTTCAGTCACTGAATGGTGCAGAGCTGGGCAGTTTAAACCCCAGAGAAAAGTCCTTCATATGCTGCCATTCCTCACCTGCTCTCCCTTGCCCCGCCCCAGTCTCTTCCACTAAAACAATATAAGAAAGGGCTCTGCTATGGTGAAGAGGTGTAAATGGATACAAAAAGTTTTGAAGGAGAGGCCAAAGTTTGGATACTTTTTCCCTGTAGCATGCCTGGCAGAGCATCATTTCCAGCTTCCACCTCTGACAGTGCTCATTCAGTCCCTGCACCTCGATCTCATCCAGCACAGCTTCAACAGCCAGGCCACAGAGGACACAGAAAGCCAGCTCAGGCAAGGGTCAACTCAGCTCAGCTTGCAGCAATGAGGGGTTTTGTAGGTCCAGCCGCTGCAGTTCTGACTCCCTGGCATGCTCTACAAATCAACCTTTCTGTGTTGGCCAGGCTCTGCAGCAGATCAAGCTTGCTTCTCCTTTGGGAGCTTGCACAGTCCCATGAGCAAGCTTATGAGGTGGCTGCTCTGAGAGAATCATAGCTCTAGGAGCATTTTCATGAACTAGTCATCTCATCAGCAGCAGCTGCACAAAGCCTTAAAGCAGCATCTTGGCACTTGCCTTGTGGCTTCCTAGAAAAGCTGCCCTTCCCACCTCCTTCACTGCAGGAAAACTTCACTTGCCACCTCTTAGAATAGCAAAAGCTGTGACTGAAGTACTCCTGAATAAAGAAAAAACAATACTCATTCCAGATAAATAGCTTCAAGGACTGGTTACATGAGGACGTTTTTGAGCATTCCCACCAAGGACTTTTCCAAGCATCCCCAACAAGGACTCTTCCAAACGTCCTCACTGAGGACTTTTGCAAGCATCCCCACCAGTGATGAGGGGCTGGAGCAGTTTGGGCCACAGGCAGCCTGTGCTGCCCACTCTGACCTTTGCAAGGGCCAACAAGGTGCCAGCCTGCAGCAGGGCAGGCTCCTCTGCTGGGCTGAGGTGACACTGGTGCTACCTACAAGGAGAAACACTACCAGGAAACTAAAGTTCAAGCCAACACAGCCCCCAGGGTTCACACTGCTGCCACTTACTTCCACATAAGGGCTATTTAAATGCAAAGGCAGGTAACCATATCTTTGCTGATCATTTTGCAATAGGTTAAATACACTGGCGAATACAAAGGGAAAGTGAACAGAAGGACCCTGCAAGTGGCATATCATGATTCACAGCCCTTCACCTGGGAAGGACACCCATGCAGCAATGGTTTCACTGCAGACTGTTCAGACAAGGAAATTCAAAATGAAAAGCAAAAAATATGCCCTAACCTACAAACTCCAGCACTCAGGAAGGTCCAGTAGCACCACACGAACACTTCAGAGCACTTCTCACTCCTTTGAACACTATGTAGAAAGAAACCACCTGCAATCAAGAATTTCTTCTCTTGACGGCAAACAAACAATGCGTGCTCACTATTTTTAGTTATGACCTCGGATACTTCTAGACTTCAAAACATTCACTTAATTCACACATATGCAAGCAAGAAAAATTACTCACAGGCAATGAATAACAAGTGTTTGACATTTAAATGTGAATTATTTGTAAGAGTAGTTAACATTTGTATTAATTAAGGCACACTCAATGCAAGATTGTTCTGCGCTGTTCATCCTAGTATACATAAAGATTGTTGTCTGTATCTGAAAAAAAAACATGAAAATTACATATAATTACCTGCCTGTGCTTTCCTCCTGGGTATCACTAAAGACAGTAGAATATCATTGAATTTTAATTCAATATTCTTGCTGAAAACCTCACAGAAATATCACATCCTGGATGCCATCAAGATTGCGGGGCTCGGTGCACAGAAGCAAAATATATCTACAAAGCCTCCAGTACCAATGGATCTACAGCGCTCTACCCACTTTAAAAAAGTCTATCAGCTTATCACATTTTCAGGAAT
>NW_010144666.1:105047-106574 GCF_000699245.1 Pterocles gutturalis
TAACTCCAGATCTAACTAGATCACACAGATATCTGAATTGGTCCTTTGACCTGCCTGGAGCAGAGACAGAGATAATAATGCTGGGGCACAAATGGCAGAGGGTGCACTTCAACCCAAGGTCTGTACCAGGGAAAGCAAACTAAATGAACCAATATTCCCTCATCAGACAAGAGCGTTTTTTTGGGTATCTGCCATTAGAAAGAGATGCTCATAATTAGGATGAGAGGACCTCAAGTTGTGCTAGGGGAGGTTTGGATTGGGTATTAGGAAAAAATTCTTCACCAGTTATGAAGCATTGGAGCAGGCTGCCCAGGGAAGTGGCCAAGTCACTGTCCCTGGAGGTATCTAAAAGACGTGTAGATGTGGTACTTAGGGACACGGCTTAGTGGTGGACTTGGCAGTGCTAGGTTTATGGTTGGACCTGATGATCTTAAGGGTCTTTTCCAATCTAAATGATTCTATGATTCTATTATAACTAATTCTGGTTTAATAACATTACTTTTAGTTTTTGTAGCTGCGAGATTATTACTTGAGCGAGCCCACCAAACAAGACAGGACCGAGGCCTTTCGGGAGCAAGCAATGCCACAAGTTATTCTGCAGAAAGGCAAGCAAGCTCCTCCCAACACTCATGCCACATCTCTTTCAGAAACATAAACTTTCCTAAAGAAAAAAGCTTCTCCCAGCACAAATAAATAAACAACAACGTGCCTGCAACCACCCCAGCTTTTAATTAAATGGCAACTGAATAAACAGCATGGAAGCTGCCACAGCAGGATGGCCGCAACCGTGCTCCTGCCGCTGCCCTTTTGGCTTTGTGCTCCCAAGGTCAGATTCTCAGCATACCCTTCCCTGCAGCCCTGCCTTTTGTTTGAAGCGGCATCAGCTCTAGTTTTGTTGGGGTTTGGGAGGTTTGTTTTTAACGTAAGGGCAAGCAGCATGCCTGCCACACACCAGACTGCTCGCAGGGATTTCCTTACCCTCCCCAGGACTGGAGAGGTGTTTGGTAGCAGACACAGTTTTCAAGAGCTCAGAAAAAAAGCAGAAAGCTTCAAAAAGATATTACATTAATCTCAAGAGTTGTTTCCTACCATCACTCATCACCTTCTAGGTGAGACCTTATATTTATAACCTCTATAAAAGGATCTGTGGCCAGGTAGCATGCATTCATCACGTATGCAATTCCACCAGCAGCAAATTTGGCCCCCCCTGCTCTGACTGTGTCGTGACCAAATACAGCTCTTGCCTCAAGGAAAGACAAACCCACAAAAAAAAAAAAAAAAAAAAAAAAAAAAAAGCACCACACCTTTGTAGCCTTATCTTTTCATGCAACACATTATGTTGTTTTATATTAACAGCTCAAGTTATCAAGGTTTTCCACCCTGGACTGCATCATCAGATCTCCCTCATCCCAGTGTTGAGAAAAAAAAAAAACCAGTGTGATTGAAATGCAAGTACTTTAGAGTGAATTTGCATTGTTCCAAGGATAGCAGGGATAGCTTTTTTTTTTTTTTTAAAGCCTAAGATAT
>NW_010144667.1:0-257 GCF_000699245.1 Pterocles gutturalis
GACACCCAAATGGGGTGGGACACATGGGCAGGATGGGGTCCCAGCTCAGGGGGATGGGGTCACCCCAGAGGGATGGGGACACCCTGGGTGGGCTGGGGGTTCTCCTGGAGGCACCCAGATGGGACAGGGACGTCCCAGCAGCACAGGGACACCCTGGTAGGATGGGGTCACCTCGGGTGGGACGGGCACCCAGAGAGGGTGGGGACACCCGAATAGGATGGGGCAGGGAAGGGACAACCTGAGCAGGGTGGGATGGG
>NW_010144668.1:0-14445 GCF_000699245.1 Pterocles gutturalis
TGTGCAGGACTTTGCACTTGGCTTTGTTGTCCTTCATGAGGTTGGCATGGGTCCACCTCTCCAGCCTGTCCAGGTCTCTCTGGATGGCATCCCTTCTCTATATAGCATGTCACATGCTCCACACAGCTTGGTGTCATCAGCAAACTTGCTGAGGGTGCATTTGATCCCACTGTCCATGTCGCCAACAAACAAACAAAGAAACAAACAAACAAAATCCCTCTTACTGCCTAATTCAGCCTTAAATAATTTCCTGTAGAACTTAGAAGAGTAAGAGTCAGTAAATGTCAGAGTAGAGTTTTATTTCCTTTGCACAAGAGAAACTGTAAAAATTATGAAGGTAAACAAAAATAATAAACATTGGAGGCTTTTTTCAGATTATTGAGGATGGTGAACAGTATTTGTTCTGGAAAAAGCAGTTGAGATTTCTTTTAAATTCATTTATAATCATTAAGTCCAGAGATCTGACTTTAAAGTTAGGGCTCAGGGAAGAGGAAGGCTAAAGAAATAATTCAGTATACTAAATTAATTATAATATCGCTGGGCAATTTGATTTTAGGGTATAAGGTCCATGGTTTTTTTAACCACTGAAAAATACGATATGATCACAAAATAAGACTGTGACACCTTATCTTCGTGTTAAAATAAAACTAGTCTGTAGCCTGTTGCTGGACAACCTCTTCGCAATTTCCAACTACTGCTTTTTGGGGAAAATAAGTTTTAATAGGAGTGTGTGTATTTGTAGTCTTAGAACCAAGTGCTACTCAATAGCTTCAAGAATATTTCTGATGGACTCTACCAGTGATGCATGCTAAGTTGTCTTACCTGCTTTCTTTAAAAAATTCAGTATGAGATGTGTACATTTTACTTTTCTTGAGTGTAGCTATCATTGGTTGCCAGTGGCTTAGTTGTTGTTACTGATGCCTCTTACACAAAACTGAGTTACTGGTATAGTGTTGTACTCTTGCAAACAGTAAAAAGAATGAGATTCATTTGAATAAACCTCATCTTTAAGAAGTTAAGAAAGATAAGGATAAAGCTGGGCATTGTGATGTGTATTTGACCCTGTTTTAACTGACATCTATAGCAAAACAAGTGTTGGTTCATTGGGCCTCTACTCGGGTTTTTGAATGCAACGTTCTTCACAGAGCATCCCAATGGCACCTTTATTTCTTACCCTGTTTTGTTTCTTCTTACCTTCTGCTGCCTTGTCCTCGGTTAAGCAGAGTGTTAATTTTTTTTCTCTTCTTCATAAAAAGCTAGCAAGAGGCTGTGTTTTGGATTTTTAGTGGAGCTAGCAGCCTGGATCTATCACTCATTTGTATATTAGTATATAGTATTGTTTTTAATATTATTGTAGTTTAGTTATTAAATTGTCCTTGTCTCAACCCACGAGTCCTCTTTACCATTTAACCCTTTTATTCTTTCCCCTATTATTGGATGGGGGTGGGAATTGTGAGAGCGGGTGTGTGTGGTTTGGCCTCCAGCCAAGGGCTAATCCATCACATGCCTTTATATTTAATCATAGTGATATATGTGCAGTTCCCTCTGAAAGGATTCCCCCTGGCAGCTGTGGTAAAAATGATTCACTAAGCTTCGTAACAGGGCCAGGAACTGAACTTCATTGGCAAGAAAGGCGTAAATATGATCCTTTCAATGTACTTCTACGCAATGAAAGAACTGTGGAGAAAATGCTTTAGCAAGCATTTTAAGAGGCAAAGCACTTTACCAATATGCTGTAGTGAACTTCTCTAAAGGAGCCCTTGCTGTCAAGGTCGTTATTGCCAGATTAAACTGACTGCGAGGTAGTTTAGTTGTCTGGCTACTCCCTTAGTTTTGGCAGAGACTTACGAGGCTGCTCAGCATTAGTTATAGCTGTGTTCAGTGTCTGATCAAGCTGAAAACTCCAGGTGTGTCCACTTTGCACAAATGATGTTGGGAAAAATGTTATTTGACTGGCTTCTAGATGTGTCTTGTCTTCTGCTTACGTTCAGCACAAGATAATAATGACATTTAAGTTTGCAGGTCCAGGTACACGTCTTCAAAAGTCGTCTTTATTTATTTTTTTTAATATTTGGAAAAGGTAAAATATGTATTGAGTTAGGCTTTATTTTTTATTTCTGTCTTGTAAAATTACTCTGAAAGGGAACAGAGTATAACTGGGGTAGTGGTATGGTCTCACAGAGAGAAACACTTTAATAATGGTTGCAATAATATGTTATTTGTAGAACCTTACCTGCAAATGAGACCTCTATCTTGATTCTTAGATATCTCAGAGCCAAAAAAAATTTGAGAAAGAAAATATCCATTAGACTATATGCAGTGATGGTAAACACGGGCTTGAATTCCATGTTACATACAGCCTAGTTTTAAAATATGGCACCGAATCAAGACCCTGTATCTCCAGTGAGTAGGTCTCCCTGCTGGGAATGTTTTCCTGACACTGTCTGAATTTCCTCCTTAATATTTTACATTATAATTTAACTCTAGTTAAATCTGCTGTTGCTGAAATAAACTGATCTGAGACTGTGTGAGTTAAAAGCCTAAATGTTCTTATCTTAGATGATAAATATTTTTAATTGTTAATCATTTAATCAACCTGTAAAAGTCTTCTTGCATTTCATTAGATTGTCGTCTTTCAGCTTGGTTAGGAAATTTTTCCAATGTAAATAGCAAAAAGGATTGTTCCCCACTCTCATTTTCCTTTTTTTTCCTATTGACCTCTTTTCAAGGTCTGCTCATCTGGTTTCCGGAAGCTCCTGTAAGCACTCACAGTCACTAGGTGGTGGTGTTCTGTCAAGAAAGTTTAAAATGTGGGAAGAACACATTTATGAATAAAGGATGAAAAAGACCATAGAATATAGAGATTACTTTTCTTTCATTACAGTGGCTTTTTTGTTACATTGTTAAAAGGAACTGCAAGTTTGGAAAAAAACTCTGACAAGTGATTTGTTGCGGACCTTAATTTAACAGGGGGGTGAAGAGAGAGTGTATGGGAATAATTACGTCTTGCGTCATCAGGCAGTTAGCACTATTGCTGTGAAGGCCTTGGGAAAGTTGGTGACATCTGATATTGCATTTTCAAAGCCAGTGTTTAAGAAGATGCTTGTAGCCTGTTTACAGAATGGAGTGAAGAAAGTGCTGAGCTCGACATATAGTCATGCAAAGTTTGATAAATGTATTTCCTCTGTCTTACACTTCCCTGATCTATAAGGAGTTACAAAAGTGTTCTTCAAAACCAGGATGGTCTTCCCCCCTAAATAGCAGGATGGTTGTTTATACCACAGGGAATAGTGTGCAGGGGACTTGGACTTGCAAAAGAACCATTGCTTCCAAATTTTCAAACAGTTGTTAAAACCCCTTCAGTTTTATCACAATTACTTCATTTCCAGTTGTCTCCCAAAATTTTGATCAGATGAGTAGAATTCGGATTTCCAAAGTGTAACACAAGTCTTAGTCTTTGCCGATGTATTAAAAAGAAGCTGAAATGATGCGCTCAAATCTTTTTTCTCTGGCAGTTGCTGCTTGCAATTTATGTTATGAAATTTGCAAGGGAATGCAGAGCACCCATGTGCTAAAATAAGTGAATTTGGTCCTATCTACCCCTTGACATGTGCTTCTCCGTAGCCTGCTTCTCCTTTCCAGCAAATACAATTTTCCTTAGACTGCTTACTATTCCTACATCTGCAAAGTTATTTGTCTTTGCAATCTCCTTAATACAGATTAAGAAGGAGCAGAAGAACACTGGAAGCAATGAAATAATATAACGAGCTTCAGGATAGTCATCTGATAACCCTTGTGGGTTATCAGAAATTTTAATCTATGAGTACTAGGTTTTGGACTAGACAGGTGAGCAGGGAAAGAAATATTCTCCTGAGTCCACAGCAGCTTGTTAGAAGTTCCTACGTGTCTTTCAGGAACTGTGCCTGTGCCAAATGGTACCACAAAACTTTCCACCCAGAGCCTGTTCCTGAGAATTGCACTGCAAAATTAATTTCTGGGATCTCTTTAAATAAAAATTTAAACACTTCTCCTCCCTCAGCTCTGCCCCTGAGTAATGCTTCCTAAGAAAGCATTGTTAAGGGCAGCAAACAACAAATGCTGAAGGACTTACACAAAAATATGGCTACCCACAAACCTTACAAACAATAGAGTCAGTTTTTGAAATGCAGACAATAGAGAAGGGAGAGGAAAAGGCATTGGGACAGGTTGATGCAAAGAGCTCTCTCAAGTCTACTGATGTCTGTGAGGGTTGTGGGATAAAAAAGGAAACAATCAGCATTTTTGTAGCAGCAGAGCAAATACCTAGTGCAAATGCAACTCATTTTGACAAACAAGTCAAATATAGGTTATTTCATTTGTGGCAGTAACAATAAGCTGTGACAGCACAAGCAGTCTTGCTGTGTAAGCTGTGTCTGTCCTGTGAGGGTTCATTAACCTTCTCTGCTGTAGACCAGGCCTTCTAGAGGAGCTTCTTGCTTACTTACTGACAGCAATCAAGAAATAAAGAGAGACTTCAGTGACTTCAAATTTTCATCTGATGAACTTTTAAATTCTGCATTAGTCCCTTTTAAGTGTCACGGCTACTTCAGCATCACCGTGTCAGCATTGCTGTGGGTGCTGATGATGCCTCCTGGTATGGAGGTAGCTTCTAGGTAAAAATCAAACCACACCATGTTAGTTTGCTTTTTCGCGCCAGGAAATGTGCACCCTGTGAGCAGCTTCACAGCTTTTACTGCTCCAGCTGAAGGCTTTCGTCTCTTACTTATGCCATGTCAAATCAGGCTAACAAAGGGAAGATTTTTCCAGAGTGAAAAATACCAGGATGCTATTACTGACCGTATCTGGAAGACAAGAGGGCTGTAAGAGGGGCAAAAACATCCCATCACTATAGTACTGAAATCTTAAGAAACTGCTGGAGAACAGGCAGGACACTGTGCAGTTGGACTATGGCACTCTTATAAAGATGCCTATGTTTATTACACTTATTTCGTGCTCTCATTCTACAGCCGAGTACAGAGTTGTATCAAACAGGAGAGGAGGAAGCTTGTCTCTCAGTTTTCCTGGGTTTATGATGCCCAGCAGATGAGGCCCTAGCATTGCTGGTGAGAGAACTGTTTAGCAGGAGGCTTCTGGCTGTCCAGGTAATTTTTTATTTTTTTTTTTAAATTTATTTATTATTTTATTTTAATAAGAAAGTGAAACAGCACTTTCTAGCACATTCCCCTTGCAAGTAAACATTTTAAATCCACAGGCTGATGGAATTAAGTCCTTTTAAAAACTCTAATGACCTTTGACATGTTCTCATTAATAAGGAAAATCTGTTATTTTCTGAAAAAATAGGCTTTCAGCTGTGCTTTCTGTATTAAAAAGTAGGCTTTGGTTGAGAGAACATGATTCATATTTGTATATGAAAACTGTACTGCCTCTGTAGGTGAATGAATTCTATAATAACTTTGTAGTTTTACAGCTTTTTAATGCTGTCACTTAGTAACCCTGCAGATTCCACAACTGAAATGAATGTAGATCAGCTGTAATTATGATAATATTTTAGGTTCATTTTGCTTACCCTTGACAGAAAACTAATTTTTAGTGTATTTAATTATGCCACACTTTTTTCTTTATTGTGAAGCATGAGGACAAAAACACCACTTAAGCTTTGAAGGTCCTGCTCGTACTGTCACTAATGCAGCTGTGCTTCTCTTGTACCCTAGCAGGGTTGGTCTCAGTAATACCAATATTGCTTGGGTTTTATTGCAAAGTAATAAAATGCTGAAGCCTGTTAACTGTGTTGGTGGCATATTCAGCATGATATCCAAGCCATCAAAACGTAACAGATCCTATTCTAGAGGGAAAGGAGATTTTGGTCGTTCAATTAATTTCAGAACTGGAAACGGCCGTTAACGGCACTCTAATGCCAGAGTTGTGCACAGGTAACTGCTTTTGGTTAGGTCTCTTCAGGCTATACTGGGTAAAACTACTGCCAGAAATTCAGTCATAAAGCTCTTTTTCTGCTTCTGCTGGAATGATGGGATTTTCATAACAGTTATTTTATTTGCTTTTTCTAATTTGGAAGTTTTTAATTCATAAAACCTCCTAGAGATGTCTGTGCAGCTGAGCTGTTTTGGTGGTGCCAGTCCCAGTGATGCTGTCACGGGAACACGTGGCCATGGGTGCCTGGTTGCAGGAGGCAACCCTGTGCCTACAGCAGAGCTCACTGCGTACAGTGGGATGGTGAAGCCAGCAGCAAATCCTTTAACTTGGTGAAAATCACTATGATAGGGTAGCATAGGCTTTTTACTCACTAGGAGCAGAAATCTTGTATTACACCTTACAGCTGCCGGATTTAGGATTTGAGAAGGACACTCTTTGAGTCTGGGGTGGAAACACCCTTTAATTTCGAGCCATTAGGTGTAGTTTCTGTCAGATGATGGTACCTCTCTGTCCTTTGATACTGGCCGGGTTTGAACTGTGATACAAAGGTAAAGGGTTCTACACATCAAAACTGTCTCTTGCTGTGCCTGTGAGCCACTGGCTCCTTCCTGGATCTTCTCAATCTTTTATTATGTTTTGCACATATAATTGAGGTAGTTAATAGAGGGCTTTTGAGGATTATGACCGTCTGTATATATGGAACAACTATTTGAAGAAGATTTGAGATTACTCAGCTGTAATGAGATATTTTTTCGTAATTTTTTTTTTATTAAGTTAATAAAACATTTTACAAGGGGAGAGTGATATTGGCAAGATCATGAGCTGTATCTCAATATTTTTTCTCTAATTTTCTTCTGGAAAAAAAGCTCCTAATTTTGGCTTCCTCAGCTGTGAGTCTAATTCAGTCTAAACTCTGTATTATCCAGCAGCCAGTAGGTAACAGTGAAGGTAGGTGACAGTGAAGGGCTTTAATCCAGGAGAGCTAGGGCCAGTCTGCATGGCAACAAGTATTGTGGAGAAAAACATAAAACTGAAGCGAAGAGTTGTGTTTTTTTCCTAAAACTTCCAAAATCTCTTATTTCTATAGAACTACGTACTATAACTAACGTTTCGTGTGTATTGTTATAAAATTGAAAGATGACTGTGTTGTGCTGGCCTCCATAGCCATGTAATTTAAGGGAGTCCTGTAGAGCTTTTGCTTCCTGACAGTGGCAGGGCGTTGGTGCTGGTGAGCCTTCTTTCCTCACTGAAGTACTCCTGTGCAGGTGATGTTTTGCAATTAGAAGTGTTGCCTTTGACACTGAGGTGATCAAACTCATGCTGATCATAAACCCTCTTTTTTCCACCTAGTGCTTTACCTCCACGAGTTGCTGGCTGAGCCTGTTGCAGACTAAGCGATAGTAAAGCAGTTCTTGCAGGATGCTCTCCCATCTGGAGGCACCGCCCTGCAATAAAAGCTGGTCAGAATCTAGATTTGCTAACTGTCTTGTGAAGAGGATTAAATATTCTGAAGTAACTTTTTTGAAATAGCAATGCTGGGTTATCCCTCCCTTGCTCTTGTAGATGAGACCTAACAGATTTTCTTTGTCTTCTGCTTCAGTTTATTTGCAAAACATTCATTATCTGTGTGTGTTCTGATGTTTACTCATAGCCAACAAAAATAAACAATTTTTGCATCATATTGTTTGATATGGGTACCAAATGAAATCAATCTCCTTTTGTAATTTTTTAATAACTGTTATTGGGTTTTTCTTCGGGAGTCTCAAAAGCTCTATCTCACTGAGTTGTTGTAAGCTATCATGGTGAATACTCTGCTTTGCTTGCTGTTTACCAGTTACTGCTGTTAGCAAAGCTGGGTTACATTTCCTTTCTGTCCACTGTTTTAACCTTGTGACTTAACTGTAGAATTTGGAATCAAGCTGCAGCAAAAATATGGAAGTGTAACTGAACGTGTCCAGGCGGTGTCTGTCTGCTTAGTATTCAAAGTATGGAGTCAGCTTCTGACCTTTTCATTTTATTGGCCTCAATTTTTTCCCTTACCTCCTTACTCATCATTAGTGATCTGCAGGTTCCTGACGTCATGTTTCCCTGTAACTCCAGTCTCAATCACAGCAGAGACAAATCCAGAAAGTGGTGTGCCCACAATGACAGGCTGTGGTGCTGTTGTTGTATGAGGTGACAATAAAGTAAAACCAAGTATTTATATTCCTCTGTGTGTGTGAACTGAGGTGCAGGGTGAATTTTCGTCATGTCAAGGGAACATAAAGGGAGAACGTGGTTTTCCTCCTCCTTGTAGCTGAGGAAATGGGCGGGCTAGTGCAGCAGGATGGGAGGTGAAAGATGACTCCTGAAATACTGTCATGATCTCTTAGTGACTGCATGGATATTAGGTTACTGTCTCATCTCCTTTTCCTGCCTGACTCAAATGGCCTTTTTTCCTGTAGACGAGTAGACAGAAAAGGGCAGGGAAAGGGAACTGAGCTGGAGGGAAAGATAATGGGGAGATGTGGCTGCTGCAGGAGTTCACGAGAGAATTTTCATTGCAAGTTGCTTGACAGTGAGGGAAAGCTTATGGCTGGTGGTGTTCTCACTACCTGAAAAGCCTTTGGGTTTAGTAGTTGGAGGCTTTTAATTTGTGTTCTCAACACAGGTAGGCACCTCTCTGACATGTAAATACTTTCCCAAAATATACATTTTCAGCTACATTGGGTCTTCCAGCTGCCTCTGATAACACTAGGCAAGGCTGGCAGGTGAGAGCATAGCCTTTGGCATATTCCAGTGCCCCTCATCTTGGAGAATTCAGAAACAAAGCAACTGGCATGGAGAGAAGAGACTGGTGGTATGTCAGTGTTGCTTTCCCTGATGCCTGGCTCTTCAAGGCAGTTTCCAATTCACGTGATTATTTATATATGAGTCTGCAGTGTGACTGGCATTTCTTCTTGTGAAACCTCAAGAGGTGGAAGTAATACTAAATGTGAGTGACACAAATGAATGATGAAAGAAGCCAGAAATATTTCACAGGGATGCCAGGAAACTGAGACAGATGAGGTTGTTCAGTGTTTTATAGTGCAGCGAGCAGTATCACCTAGAAACAGACAATTGGTAAGAGGTTGCCTGGGAAACCCTGTGCTTGTAGATTTTCATTTTGCAGCATTATGCACTCATAGGTGCAATTATATATAGTTAAAAAAAATTCCTTCTGTGGAATCAGTGAAGTGATAGGGAAATTATGTTATATTCTCCAGAGAATCTAATCGTAGTTTCTCATTTGATTTTTGATCATCTCTAACAGTGGGAGGGTCGTGGAGTGGTGGAGGTTTTTGGGAAAATACTTGCGGCAATAGAAATTCTGCTTGAGAAAGCAATATGGAAATATGCTGGTGGCTGCTTTAAGTGCAGCTCACGTATGACATAGTCTGCTTGCCTGTGGATAAACCCCACCACTTCTCGAGAGAGCCCTGCTCTGATCAGACTGAGTAGATTATTCCTTCAGCTTTAATAATTCAAACTCCTTGTGTGCCTTACAGGGAGTTTTCCTCCCGCTTGGAAGAACACATGATGTTGACTGGGGAGATCCCCAGTCTGCTGCTCGTATTTTTGATGGTAGGTTTGTTCTTGATAGTATCTTCTCAAGGGAAAAAAAACTGTATTGTTGTCCCTTTTTTTAAAACAAGAAAATGCATATAGGATCTAAAAGATTTATGTAGACCCCTACTCTCCTGTTACTTGATATTTTTCCCCAAGTAAGAGAAAAAACTTAGGTTTGGCTATTTAACTTGTGCTAACAATAAAAGATTAATCAAAATCATGATTAGCCTGTTTTGTCTGATTTGGTATCCTGAGCTTCCTTGTGTGCACGAAGTATTTTCTTGTTATAAGATATGATGCTGGAGTGTTTATAAAGAAATAAATGAAAACCTGACTTCAATTTCTCTATATCCTCTGTGCAATTTGAGTTTTAAGTATGTGTGTCTGTGTGGTGGTGGTGGGAATATTTTGCTGAGTTTCGTGCTGGAGGGTTTCAGCTCTTACAACCCACGTATGAATGGTGAAACCCCAGCAAACCCTGCAGTCTATCAGTAGGCTCTGTCCTTGTGTCAGGATGGGGCTCCCTGGTAGGTGCCTGATCTGAAACCAGCCTGGCTGAGATGGGGAAGGTCAGTTTGACATGTCCATGAGAAGGCAGCATTAGTCATGGCCACAGCATCCTTCCTCCTGGATGAGAATTAAGTCTGTGACACAAATAGGATCAAAGCAGGAGAAAAGGTGGTAGTGGTGGTGGAGGAGAAGCCCTCCATTCAGTCAAATTGATTTTGGTGGGTCAGTGCACTGCTGGGAAAGCTGCAGAGGGAAGAAGGTTTTGGTGTGCTGCCTCCTATGCAATCCATGCATACTTTGTGGGGGCTGTTGCCCCCCAGCCACAGGAGGGGTGCGTGTGTATTGGGGGGCTGAATCTGTACGCAGCCCCTGAGCATTAACAATGGGGCATGAATGTGTGAGGCAGGAGGGAATGATGCACTCTGTGGTAAATACACCAATGTTCTTTGCCCTCCTCTCTCATGGAGCAGCAGCAGAGCAGCCTAGCCCGCAAAGCAGCCTTGAGTGGTGGGGCAGGGAAAAGGAGGAAGCCAAAGTTTCAGCAGCAGCTTGTTTCTGCAGGTTCCCACGCTTGTGTGCTCTGCCCTGCAACTGCAATGTTCTCTCGTGCCAGTTGGGGCTGTGATACAGCATCCTCTGGACTGCACACCCTTGAAAATTTTCCATCCGACCTGAGGACAGCAGTCAAGTGAATTCAGAGCAATGAGTTGCTTTTCTTAGTTGCTTTTCACATATGCAACAGAAGTGGAACTCAGACCTGCAGGTGACCATGGGCCGGTGCGGTGGTTGAAAGCTGCTGCAAGACAGCATGACAGGGGGCCGCTCCAGAAATGAGGACAGCTATCTTCATCCTCTTTGCAAAGACAACCTAACAAAGGGGTCAAACAGTACACCAGTAAGTGCGGTAAGTCAAAAGGAGAACAGGGAGCATTTTCTTTCTTTTTCACTTCTCTTTTTTTGGAAAACCTAGTTCCTGCCCCTGAGACTGTATTTTTGCTCAAGCACTCTCCTTCCTTCCTGTCCAAAGGCGATGAGGATCGAACGTCAAATTTTATCCTATAAAAGTTACTTTTATGCCACGTGAGAGGTAAAACCAAGACATTTATGTTTTGAAAAGCTAATAGCACAGAATGTAAATACTTACAGCTGACTGTCAAATTAACTTCTGTTGTTATGTACGAATTTAGATTCAAGGTTATGCAGCTCTAAATGTTTCACTGAGAGAAGAGATACTTCAAGTTTTTTAAAGTCCTTGTTTGCACACAGGTATTATTTTAATTTATTCTATTTTTTTACATGCATTTCTGCAATAAATGTATATTTTGTTTATTTTTGGCAATAACATAATACAAAGACTTAGTTTCTATATTAATATATTACATATTCTGGCGGAACTGCAAATTGCTAGCAACATTGCTTAAGCACAGAAATTAATTTAGTAACACAGATTTATTGAAGAACTACGGAATTAGTTCACATAATATATACCCTGCAGTTTGATATTACCTTCTGCCCTCTCGACTTTACAAATATTAAGCAGGTTAGCTTGATCATGGAGCGAGCTGTGCCTGCAGTTTCCTCTTTTATGGAGAGGTTAAATGAAACACAACAGAATAGTTGTGCTGACTGTGGTCATAGAGCAAATCTGTGACTGGACAAGAAAGAAACCTCATAATTCTAATGCCTATACTCTACTTCTGTGATGACACTGTCCTGATAAGTGTCATACCTCCCATTTTATAAGCTGTTTTTCATGAAAGAGACAGAAGCCATAAGATAGTTTTTAATAAGGAGCCCTTCCTAATTATCCTCTGCCAAGGATAATTATGGATTTAGCCTGAATCAGCTCTTCCAGTCTCTATAAGAGACTGAAAATGTGAATTATAATAATTCAGCATCTTTTACATGATCGCTTCATCTCTGCCTATAATGCTGTTATCCCCAGACAGCTGTTACAACTGGTGATTGCAATGCAGAGGCAAGTTCAACTTTTTGGTCCTGTGCACCAGAAGAGGTCCCGCGTAAAATCTGTTCCACAGCTTAGGCAATATCACTTGAGGAACTGGGGAGAAGAAGGGCACACCAGCCCCTCACAGCAGCAAAATTCCCTTTTCCTGCATAGGAGGGAGAGTCAAACTGTCCTGTTGTGGAAAAGAAATGGCCATGTGCCTTGGGTTGCTGTCAGCCAGTGCCCTGGGGGTACAAAAGCTGCCTTTTCTGATTATTTTGGGAACTTTGTCTTTCTCCTCCTGCCTTTCCTGTCTGCATCTTGTAAACTTTCACTGGTGCTGTCTTCCTTAAATTTTGCTTTATCTTCACAGTTCTTAAACCCAGCAACAACAGATTGCTGCTGCTGCTGATCCAATTGCTTTATTTGAACAGCTCTTCCTTCTGTTCAGTTTTCCTCCCAGCATTCACTTTTTTTTTTTAGTGTGTTTTCAGGATTCTAACTACAGAGGTGGGGCTGCTCCGCATGACTCTACAAGGACAATTTTGTTACTGGAATAAAAACAGTTGTATCTTCTTTTCAGTGTTCTTTATGTGAAGTATAAGGAATACTGTGTAAATCTTGAGGTGATGTTATCTAAGCCAATGAGATTTAAGGGCAACCCTAGTAATACATCTTAGCACATAATAAATTTGTCTCTGCATTATGGTTATGAATTCTAACCCCAGTAACAACATTATGCGTTACAAACACAAGGGTTACAGCTGAAACTTAGGCTTTACTAATGAATCAGGCTTGACTTTGAATTTTAAATGCCCATACATTTGTTTTATTCATTTTTTTTTTACAAAATAATAATAAAAAAGGGTATTTGTGAGCTGTAAGTCACTTCTGGAGGCAGCATTGATGCAGCGCTGTACAGCCGAAAGTGTAAAATCAGCATGAAAGCTGAAGTACTGTTTTTTAAAGTACTTTTGGAACTGGTGAAAGGTGGAATTTTCTCAAAGTTGTTAAAACTCCTCAAAGTTTTTGAAAACTCTGTAATCTTCAGAACGAAACTGTGCCTGGCTTGTAGTATAACCAACAGAGATGCTGCTCATTTTCTGTGGATTAGAAAAAATTGCTTTTTAGAATACATTTTAAATTTGTAGCAAGTTTCTTTTCAAGCTCTGCGCTACATACACCTATATAAATGCAGATGCAAAATATGCACATATATAGGTATATATACACATACGTAAGTTTCAAATCACATTTCCAGATTAGAATATTACTGTCTAGCTTATTACTAGCTAAAATGTAATTATGCTATGGCAATCTGTTTTTATGTGAACTTTGGAGTTTTCAGCTTTCTCTTATTGAAGCGTGTGAGTGTTTTTAGGCTTTGTTCTATTTAGTACTTTAATGGTCTTATTCCTCAGGAGCAGAATGGCACCTTCATTTTCATATCTCTTATCAGCAGTGAGTGACAATACACTGCTATGGGTAGCCAAGCACTCAAATGGTAGAGAAAAGTGGGAGACTTTAAAATATTGAGCTTTAAAAGACATATGAATGACAGTAGGGGATCAGACATATGGGGACACAACAAATAGTCTGGATAAATGCATAGGGGAAATTATATCTTCAGTACTCAGTAGTTTTTCCTCAGTATAGTAAGAGCCGCACTGTTTTCACTGTTCCTGAGATAGACAGTGGCTGAGACACTTCAGCAGGCTGTGCTATTTTACCTACACTGATAGTCTGTATTTGATTTAGGGTCCATTAAACCTAAATTTTCCTTGCATATGGAAGAATCCAGTGCCAATATGTACATACTCTGAGCTGGGCCATTGTAGTGTAACTTGGAGACACTTTCATGCATCTGAAATGGAAATGAGGGCTGTGTCTGATACTACTGAAGATAGACCAGAAATTCAGGTGAAGACTTTAACGGCTCTGAAAATAAGTCGTTGGGATACCAGGAAACCACCCCCACATAACACGCAGCTATATCTAGTAATCCTCTCTGCCTTCAGACTGTCTGCATATGTATTTTGTGATGAGATTTGGGGCTTGTAGACTGATGGAAATATTACAAATCTAATAAAAAAAGACAGCAAACATTTCTACAAGATGACTAATGCCATTTTCTACTTCTTATGTTCCTCAACCCTACAGCCTTCTTCCTTATCCACCCCCATCTCTCTGAATCACAGTTCAACATTAGTGAAACTGGGCAAATTGCTGTCTAAGTCTAATGGAGCATGGGTCCCATTGTCCTGGGCAACGTCCCAATCCGAGCAGCTGGTGTCAGAGCTTCCTCAAGGTGCAACGTGCCAAAGGCTGGTCCTGCCAGTGCATCTCCCTTACGTCTCTGCTTTTGCGTTCGTCTGCTGTAGGTATGAGAATCATAGAATCATAGAAAGGTTTGGGTTGGAAAGGACCTTAAAGATCATCGAGTTCCAGGCCCCCTGCCATGGGCAGGG
>NW_010144668.1:14476-18198 GCF_000699245.1 Pterocles gutturalis
AGGTTGCTCAAAGCCCCATCCAGCCTGGCCTTGAACTCCTCCAGGGATGGGTCATCCACAGCTTCTCTGGGCAACCTGTTCCTGTGCCTCACCATCCTCACAGTAAAAAATGTCTTCATAATATCTAGTCTAAATCTGCCCTCTTCCGGTTTAAATCCGTTACCCCTCATCCTGCTGGTACATGCCCTTGTGAAAAGTCCCTCCCCAGCTTTCCTGTAGGCCCCCTTCAGGTACTGGAAGGCCACTATAAGGTCCCCCCACAGCCTCCTCTTCTTCAGGCTCAACAATCCCAACTCTCTCAGCCTGTCCTCATAGGGGAGGTGCTCGAGCCCTCTGATCACCTTTGTGGCCCTCCTCTGGACCTGCTCCAGCAGCTTGAAGTCCTCCTTGTATTGGGGATCCCAGAGCTGCATGCAGTACTGAAGGTGGGGTCTCACAAGAGCAGAGTAGAGGGGGAGAATCATGTCCCTCGACCTGCTGGTCATGCTTCTTCTGATGCAGCCCAGGACATGGTTGGCTTTCTGGGATGCGAGTGCACACTGTCGGCCCATGTTCAGTTTTTCATCTACCAACCCCCCCAAGTCCTCAGGGATGCTCTCCAGCCATTCTCCGCCCAGCCTGTATTTGTGCTTGGGATTGCCTCGACCCATGTGCAGGACCTTGCACTTGGCCTTGTTGAACTTCATGAGGTTGGCATGGGTCCACCTCTCCAGCCTGTCCAGGTCTCTCTGGATGGCATCCCTTCTCTATAGCACACAGCTTGGTGTCATCAGCAAACTTGCTGAGGGTGCACTCGATCCCACTGTCCGTGTCACCAACAAAGATGTTAAATAGCACCGGTCCCTGCACCGATCCCTGAGGAACGCCACTCGTCCCCCATCTCCATTCAGACATTGAGCCATTGACTGCAGCTCTCTGAGTGTGACCATCCAGACAATTCCTTACCCAGAGTGTGGTCTATCCATCAAATCCATGTCTTTCCAATTTGGCTACCAGGATGTTGTGTGGGACAATGTCAAACGCTTTGCAGAAGTCCAGGTAGATGACAACAGTTGCTCTTCCTTTATCCACGGATGCTGTAACTCCATCATAAAAGGCCACCAGGTTTGTCAGGCATGATTTGCCCTTGGTAAAGCCATGCTGGTTACCAGTCACCTCTCCTTCATTTTCCATGTGCCTTAGTAGAGCCTTCAGGAGGATTTGCTCCATGATCTTGCCAGGCACAGAGGTTGACTGGCCTGTAGTTCCCCGGGTCTTCTTTTTTACTCTTCTTGAAAATGGGGGATGTTTCCCCTTTTCCAGTCAGGGGGAACTTCACCAGACTGCCATGACCTTTCAAATATGATGGATAGTGGTTTGTCAACTTCATCCGCCCATTCCCTCAGGACCCATGGATGGATCTCATCAGGTCCCATGGACTTGTGCACCTTCAGGTTCTTTAGAAGGTCTCGAACCTGATCTTCCCTTACAGTGGGCGGATCTTTCATCTCCCAGCTCTTACCTTCACTTTCTGCAAGTTGGGTGGTACAGCCAGAGCCCTTGTCAGTGAAGACTGAAGCAAAGAAGTCACTGAGCACCTCAGCCTTCTCTGTATCCCTCATGGCCAGGTCTCCAATTTCCTTTCGGAGAGGGCCCACATCTTCCCTAGTCTTCCTTTTGTCACCAATGTTCTTGTAGAAGGTTATGTCCCTGGCTAGATTTAATTCTATCTGGGCTTTAGCTTTCCTAACCTGATCCCTGGCTGCTCCGACAGAGACAGCCTCCTTGCATACCTTCCAGCTAACCTGTTCTTGCTTCCACTCCCTATATATTTTATTTTTGTGCCTGAGTATGTCCAGGAGCTCCTTGTTCATCCACAGAGGCCTCCTGGCATTCTTGCACAACTTCCTCTTTCTTGGGATAGACTGCTCCTGTGCATGGATGCTTAGTCCTACAACACTCTGCTAAGCAGGTCCCCAAAAAGGTCAAAGTCCACTCTCTTGAAGTCCATAGTAGTGACCTTGCTGTGCACCCTCTTTGACCCTCTAAGGATCTTGACCTCAACCATTTAATGGTCACTGCAGCCAAGGCTGCCCTTGAGCTTCACTTCCCCCACTCACTAGCCCCTCTTCATTGGTAAGGACAAAGTCCAGCATAGCACCTCTTCTTGTCGGTTCCTGTAACACTTGGAAGAGGAAGTTTTCATCAGTGCACTCCAGGAACCTCTTTGATTGCTGGTGCCTTGCTGTGTTGTCCTGCTAACAGATATTGGGGTGGTTGAAGTCCCCCATGAGGACTATAGCTTGTGAACACAAAGCTGTTTCTATCTGTGTATAGACAGCCTCATCCACTCGGTCTTCCTGGTCAGGCAGCCTGTAGCAGACCCCTACAGCAACATCTCCTTCCCCTGCCTTCCCTTTAACCCTGAGCTATAAGCTCTCTGGCAGCTCCTCATCCATCTGCAGGTGGAGCTCCGTGCACTCCAGCTGATCTCTGACATAGAGGGCCCTCCCCTTTTCCCCTGCTTGTCTTTGCTAAAGAGTTTATAGCCATCTATTCCTATGCTCCAGTCATAAGAGCCATCCCATCACATCTCACTGATGCCAATGACATCCCGTCAGGGCTTTCACACTGGTGCTGAGAAGACCCTGTCCTTCTTCAGTACGGTTGTTCCCCATTGATGTTAGTTTCCATCTCTTTGTCTTGCCTCCGTCTTTACCTCTTTATGCTCTTCATATTCTTGCAGTTTTTTCTTTCATCCACAGACCTCAATAGCAGGACCTGGGATTCATCCTTTCTCCTGGGAAGCTAAGCAAATTTCCTCACCAGAGGGCTATTGGGCCTAAAGCCCTCAAATGACGACCTAGCCTGCAGGAATAGTTTGTGAAACCCAGAAGATTAATGACTCAGCAGCCTTTACTCTTAGCTGACTCTGAAGCCAGTCAAGCCTCAGTACTCTTTAGCTACTCTCTGTTTTTAGAAGAATTATAGCAGTATGCCAGCTCAGCTACAGCTAAGATGGTGAATTGATGTCTGTTTAAAAGATCAGGTACTCTAAGATCTTGGAAATCCAGGTGGTAATTCAGATTGTCTCGAAATTTGCTGTTTCTCTTGGGACACAGTGTCGGGAAATTTTTGAGATTTGGGCGCTCTGAAGCTTGCAGCCTGCCCAGAACATGGTCACTGCAACCCCTTGGCTCCTTTCCTTTTGTGTGCACAGTGGAGCCTAAAATTGCTGTTTGGCTTCTCCTCAAGTGGATTTGAGTTACTGGAGATTTACCTACTGTGTGGCATCCTTCGGCAGAAGCAACACAGTGTTAAATGTAAGTAAGGATGAAATATGTAACACCAAATCAGGATGAGAAAACCTGTGTACCGAGAGACTAGAATGGATGTGTGCAGCAAAATTAAGTCAAAATAAGGGTTTGTTGGCAGCATCTTGCTGCAGACCTGAGCATCTCTAGGCAACTTACTGTAATCACAAAATCTCAGCTGCATTTGTGCATTGTGAATTTAAACCTTACTTTTGACAACCTTCTATTAACGTACAAAGTGAACTGCCCCAACATACTCTACAAACCACAATCTCACAGTGATTCTATGTTAGAAGGATGTGACACAAACATCCCAGAAGCAGTAGTCCAGTATTAGTCAGTGCTTTGTGACTCAGCAAAGAAAGAAACCAGTCCAAGCATAGCTATGTACAGCTCTTCTGACTAGTTCCATGCTACTTTCCATTCCTG
>NW_010144668.1:18229-27053 GCF_000699245.1 Pterocles gutturalis
CTTTTAATGTGACAAATGAGTGGAAGGCAGGAGGTGTGACTGGTTGAAATTCTGTTTCATGTCTTTCTCTTGTCTAAGTAGGCCAACTGACATCGTGATTATTTCTTTCATCAGTTGAGGAACTTCCTGTCCCACAATAGTGACAAATAAAAAGAAAACACCTTTTCTTCATTGGTCTCTTTCTCATAAGGGTAGATAAAAGAAATAGTATTTGTTTCAATGCATTCCTTAATCTAAGCAGGGACTTCAAAGAGACTGCATCTGCTACTGATATAAAAGTCACGTAATAGTGTTAATCAGATACATCTCACCTCGCAACTGCTGCAACATAATATTAAAGTTGAGAGAAGACCGTAAAACAGTAAATATTTACCCCAAATGCAAAGCATCAGTCAGTCTGGTTATTACAGCTCTTTCTCTCGTGATCATGATAATAATTTTTTTTCCCCCTCATGTGAATTGCAATAGTAGCAAAAACAAAGGGAAAATTAAACCCTAGAAGGAAAGCCACTGATTCCAGTCATCCAGAGGAAGAGATAACATGATTGATAACGTTCTTGTGCTGATGGAGGCAGTGCTAACCCATTTGCAAAGAAGAACAGAAACCCAAATGAGAAAGTGGTGCATCTCCAGTGTTGTCTGAACAGCTTGGTGCAAGACAAATTATGCAAGAGCAATGGACCACATGAAGGGAAAATAATCTGCGGCTGTTACTGTCAGTTTAGCAGGTAACACGTGTCTTGGCTTATTATCTCTGTTTACACTGAAAAGAGAAAAAAAGAGATACTTTCCTGGCGCTCTGCACAAGCAAGAGAGTTGCCCTCTGGAATCTCAGCTAAGTTATGGAAGAGGAGGAGGAGGACAGCGAAGAGGAGGAAGACAAATGAGGGCAATGGGGAGGTGGAGGATGATTCTGAGGAAAAGGAACAGGAGAAAGTAATATAGGAAGAAAAAAGAGAAGGAGATAGAACAAAGAATGGGAGGAGGAGGAAAAGCAGAAACAGTACTAGGAGAAAGAACAGGGGAAAGAGGAGGGTAAAAGGAAAAGGAAAATTGCAAAGAGGAAGAGAAGAAAGAATTGAGGGAGAAGGACAGGGAAGAAGAACAGGAGGAGGAGCAGGACAAGGAAGATGAAGAGGAGGAACAGGAGAATTAGGAAGAGGAGAAAGAGGGGCAGGTGGAACAGAAGAAGGAGGAAAAGGAGGAAGGGAAACAGGAGGAACTAAAGGAGCAGGATGAACACGAGAAGCAACAGAAGGAACACGAGGAACACAAGGAGAAAGAATAAGAAGAAGATGACAAAGAAACAGGGTGAAGAAAAGGAGGAAGAGAAGGAGGAAGAGCAAGAAGAGAAACAGGAGGAGGATAAGGAAGTACAGGAAGAGAAAGAACAGGAGGAGGTGGAGGAGCAAGGATATGAGGAGGAACAGCAGGAACAGAAGGAGAAAAAAAAAGAGCAGGAGAGGAGGGGAAAAAGAACAGAAGGAAGGGAAGAGGAGGCAGAGGATGAACAGGGAAAATAAGACAAACATGGGGAGCAGAAGCAAGAGGTGGAAGAACAGGAAGAAAAGGAATAAGAGAAAAGGGAGAAACAGGAGGAATAATAGGAAAAACAGGAAGAGGAGGAGGACAAAGAGGAAGAGAAAAAGAAGCAGAAGGTACAGGAAGAGGAGGAAAAGAAGGGAAAAAACCAGGAGAAACAGGAGAAGGAGAAAGAACAGAAGAAGAAAGAACGAGATGAGGGGGAACTGGAGAAACAGGAGAAGCAGGAGGAGCAGGAGGAAAAAAAGGAAGAGTAAAAAGAGGAGGATCATAAACAGGAAAAAGAACCGAGTAAGAGAGATAAGGAGGAGAAGGAGAAACAGAAGGAACAGGAGGAAGAACCAGAACAGACAAAGGAGGAGAGGCTAAAGAGGAGGAGTATAAGGAGGAAGAGGAGGAAGGAAAGAAGTAAGAGAAAAAGGAACAGGAGAAGGAGGAACAAGAAGACAATGGACAGGGCAAGAAGGATGAAAAGGATGAACAGGAGGAAGAGGAGAGTGAGGATGAGGAGAAGGAGGAAGGATAGGTGAAAGAGGAAGATGAGGATCATGGTGAGGAGGAGGACCAGGTGGAAGGTCAGGAATAGGAAGAGGAAGAAGGAAAGGAGGAAGATAAAGAAGAGGAAGGATGAGGAGGAACAGGAGGAAGATGGAAAGGAGAAACAGGAGAAGAAACACAGGGACTAACAAGAGAAATAGGAGGAGGAGGAGGACCAGAAGAAGGAACAGGAACAGCAACAGGAACAGGAGCTGGAGAAGGAGAGGAGGAAGAGGAGAATGAAATGTCTGAAGAGGAAGAACAGCAGAAGGAGGAGGAGGAAGAAGAGGAGAAGGAGGAACAGAAGGAACAGGAGGAGAAGGAGGAAAAGGAGGAACAAGAGGAGGATGAGGAGGAACAGGAAGAACAGGAGGAGTAGTAGTAGGATGATGACAAAGACTAGGAAAAGCAGGAACAGGAGGAGGACAATCATTAGGAACAGGAAAAGAAGGAGGAATGTGACAAGGAGCACGAGAAGGAATGACATGAAAAGGAGGAGGAGAAACTGGAGGAGAAGGTAGAGGAGTAGAAGAAACATGATGAGGAACAGGAAGAAGATTAGAAGGAAAGGGGGGTGGAGGTGGAGGAGGAACAAGAACAGTAGGAGGAGTTGTATGAGGAGAAGGAGAAACAGGAGGATAAAGTGGAGGAGAAAGAGGAATGAGAGAAGGACCAAAAGAAAGAGGAATAATAAGAAAAAAAAGAAGGAAAACCTGGAGAAGGAGGAAGAGAAGGAACAGGAACAGTAGCAGGAAGAACAGGAGGACAAAAAGGTAGAACAGGAGAAAGAAAAGGAGGAGGAAGAGGAGGAACAAGACAATGAGAAAAATAAAGAGGAAAATGAGAATGAGGATGAACCCAAGGAATTGCTGAACAGAAAAAGGAGGAGCAAGACAAGGAGGAACAGCAGGAGAAGGAGAAGGAGGGGTATGAGCAGCAGGAGGACAAGCGGGAGGAACAGCAGAAGGAGGAGGTTCAGCACCTACAAAGGCTTTTTTGCCCTTCTATCCCTACTCACTTCTTCACAGGCTCAGCTTCACTCCTGACTCTTCTATCTCCTCCCAAACTGAGTGGTACAAGGGGATGGGGAATTGGGGTTGGATGTCAGTCCATAACAGTTCCTCTCTGCCGCTCCTTCCTCCTCACCCTTTTCCTCTGCTCCAGCGTGGGGTCCCTCCCACAGGCTACAGTCTTTCATGAACTGCTCCATCTTCAGTCCTCTCCATGGGCTGCAGTTCTTCAAGAACTGCTCCCACATAGGTCCTTTTAATGGGACACAGTTCTTAAAACAAACTACTCCAATGTAGGTCCCCCAGGACCAGAGGTCCTGCCAACAGATGCTCCTGCAGGGGCTTTCCAAAGACCGCAGCTCTTTTTCAACAGATTACCTGAGACTTGACAGTCTTCACTGTCAAGGTGTTTAAAAGCAGGTTGGAAACACCCCTGTTATTATTATATACATGGTTGATCCTGCCTTGGGACAAAAAGGTAAACTAGATTATCTCTTGACATCCCCTCTTGGATCTGTTTTTCGAATTACACCTTGAATCCTAGAATGCAATCCAAGATTAAGAGATTCAGTTGCACTGGTGCATTTCCTCTAAAAATGGTCATTTAGGATGTCTAAAACTGTAGACTTTCTATTGTGCTCTGATTTTATTCAGTCAGTTTGGGAGTAGTAGAAGTCTACTTGTTACTGTGTTTCCTGCTTCTGTAGACTCTCTAATAGTTCAAGGTCATTGCCCTAAGGCTGTGAAAAGGGAAGCTAAACCTGATTTCGACCTTGAGCTGACTCACACAAGTAACCCACGAGCTGAAGGAGACTGGACCCTTGTCTCTGCTCTGGGCAGAAAAAAGAACCTTCTCCCTTCCCTAAAGTGGCCCTGCATAACAGATATGATGCTCTGGCGGTGGAGAATCAAGAGCATATGAGTAAAGAACAGGATCCAGGAGAAACCCACCATGCAAACTTCATCCAAATGCCCACCACATTAGAACCAACGCCACCAGACAAGCCTGTAAAATATCAGTAATTGGAGATTCTTTACTGAGATGCACCAAAGCACCCATTTGCTGCCCAGGCAGCTTCACTAGAGAAGTTGGCTGCCTACCAGCAGCTCACCTTTGCAATGTTACTGAGGCTGATGAGTCTGTTGAACCCTACAGACTAGCATCCCCTCCTACTATTCCATGTAGGCTCCAGTGAGTCAGTATTAGGGACGTAGTGTGACCTTATTTCCTTCATTTCAGGAAAAATGCCATTTAAAACCTTATTTACAAACATCTCCATTAGTTGGAGTTCTTACCATTGAAAGGAGCAGGGGAAATGTGGGAGTATTTCTGCTCAGTGCACAAGCATGATAGACTGGAAGCTACTTAAGTTTGCAATTATGTCTTAGCCAGATGCTCTCAATTTCCCTGGTGCTATTGCCTCCTGCTCTTTGTGCGGCAGCTGCTTTGTGAGCTCTAACATCGTGCACTTCAGAGGAAAAGGGTGTGCACATTTTGAGAACGAGAATTATGTTTTGCTAGCTTTAAATACAATTGACAGGCTGAAGCATGTTAGTCATATTAACATACTTAGAATGATGAACTACCACATTTGATGCATGCATGCTTAATCAAGTCCTTCTCTTGCTCATTTCTTCTCCTGTGTTCACTTACCTTCAGAAATCACTGAGTCCTTTGCCACTGTTTTTCAAAGCATGCAGTCTGTCTGGAGGCACTTGTTCTTCAAAGCCTTTAATACGAACATTCAAGGAGCGCTAACTAGCAAACAGACATACATAGCTGAAAGGGAGTTCCTCTCTTTTGAGTATTCACACACATCAATACATTCTCCTATGGAAAATATTTAAATGTTCTTCTGTGAGGCAGATAAATTCACCATCACTGTAATGTTGTGGAGTAAAACTTTTGTCCAGAGAACTTTCCTTGTCTAACTTCTATGTCATTCTTCTATAGCATCTTCCATTCAAGAATCTCAGAGGAGTTTACAGATAGCAATAATTTCCCATCACTGCTGAAAGATGAAAAAGATTGAGCCTTACACTACAGGTGGTGAATATAAGGTGCAGGAGAAATAATTTACCAGGTATTTATCAACAAACAGCCATTATATGGCAGGACTTAGTACATACCCAGGAGGGGCAAGAACATACCACTGTCCTCCGTCCATCCAAATGTCCAAGGCCAACTTTTTGTATCTGCACAATCAGTTTGACAATACAGGAAAAAAATTAAAACCTCTAGCTGTGCAGGATAAAGAAGCTTCCGTGATGTATAATAGCTTGGAGTCTTGAAGCATATAATGATGCTTAGCTTAAAATAAAGTACAGGGCTGGACCCTTCTACAGCAGAAGAAAGCCTTGGGTGTGAAAGGACATGAGTAATACACACTGTTTAAATAACATTAATTATTTAACTACTGCTGAGCAGCAGCATAAAGAATCCTCCTGGTCACCTTCCGTATGGACAGCACACAGGCTGAGAAGCATGAAAGGAAATGCTGAAAGTTAGGGAAAGGGTCTTGCAAAATAATCTGTAATGAGCCATCCGCTGAACTATGTTAAAGCCACCTGTGATTAATTTCAGAGTCAGCTTTGGGTGCTGTGTCTTACTCTTGGTTATTAAAAGAATATTTCTCTTGCTTTCCCCCAAATAATTGCAATGTGTTTACAGTTTTGGATATGTCATTTAATCCCTGTTGTGAAATTCAACAACCAGAGCTATCTTTGCAGAGTGCGGAGAAAAGGAGAGAGAACCAATTTACTGCTGGACTGAGCAGAAGCTTGGAGCAAGGAAGAAACCCTGGATCCCCTTCTTTGTGCTGATGCATGGCAGTTGCTAGTGTGAGCAGACTGATTACTCAGCCGTATTGCCTTACAGACAAATTTTGCCCAAAATTGTCCAAAATTTTGTCCAAAATTTCCAATTTTGACCACCACAGTGGACTCTGACCAGTCCAGATGACTGAAGTCTGAAACCTACCACTTTTGTGGAACAATGATCAAAAGTCAGGGCTGGCTGAAATGCTGGAGACAAAGACAGTGCTCAGCAGTAGTGACAGCTGTTGGCTCTTGACCCTCCTGAAATTTTTTGTATAGTCTTTCTCCTGTTATGTCTCTTGCTTTGTTTTGCATCATTAGAACCCTTGTTGCTTTACATAGTGACTACTATTTTGATTTTAAGTTATAGTCAGATTAAAAAACTCTTCTTCAGGTCACATAGAAACTCAAACATTTCTGCAAAGTCTCACAGGGAAAATTTTAAATTTTGGTAAATGTCAAAAGCGATTGTGAAACTCAACAGCAGCTTCTGATTGAAAGATGTGAGTGAGAAATCTCTAACCTGTTTTGTGTTGGTGTGAGATCTTCTGAGAACTCATGGCACCCAATGGGAACACTTAAAAATTGTTTACTTTTATGCTTGCTTACCTTCATAGTTGTAGGGGTGGAAGTTATTTCTGTGATTCACCAGGGAATTTCTCTTCAAAATCTATCAAAGGTGGAAATATTTGCCAGAGACTGGAGTGAATCCTGCTCTGATGTTAATGTTGTACAGAACTGAGAAAAAAATAATGCAAATAGATGATACGTCTTGCAGCACAAACTTATTTGACAAGTAAATATGGAATTAAAATGTCCTGAAAATGTGAATTCAGGGGGAAAAAAGAAAGTTAATTTTGAGTTTATATTGAGGTTTTGTTGTAACTTAACAAATCCATTTTAAATTTTCTTGGGGGGGAAGAAGAAAGAGGCTGTCTCTACCACCAGTGGCAAGGTTAAAAAGGAAATCTGTAGTAGGTAAATACGGTGAAACATAGAACAAAGTTGTACTATAACAGGTACATAATTAATTTTTTTTTTTTTAATTTGCTAAAGTACATTAACTGCACTTTAGGATCTGAAACTTATAAACCAGTCAGATCCTGGAATCCTTAATGGATGCTTCCAGATAATGGGAAGTTTTTATAGATGTTGGTCATAGCTGAGTGTTGCCACCCCTTATTCTGAATATTCTTATCCAAAAGCACTTTGATAAATGGGAACAAGATTGTAATTGCAGGATACTTCTGGCCTGCTCATGTAGTAGCCATATGGGCTGGTTTTCTATATTCTTGTGGTAAATCTTTGAGCTTGGTGTCTCAGAGGTCTCCTCTTCCTCTGGATAAGGACTTTTTAAAACCATAGAATAAGTGATATAAAAGCTGTATCAGGATAAGCGTGAGATTCCTGCATGCCTTAGCAATGGTGATGTTCAACAAATAACTCCCAAATTACAGTTAATAAACTCTTTATAGTATATTGTAGGAGTAAATGATAAAGAGAAGACAGAGAGATCTGATCTTTTGTAGATGCCATATATATTCTAAATATTTAATGTGGTAACTGCTTTCTTGGAATATATTATTTCTTTTATCTACTGGAAATTCTCTAGTGCAGCTGACTTTCCTTTTTTTTTTTTTTTTTTTTGCTACATACTATTATGGATATTTTTTATAATTCCTTAGAAACTAAAATATAATTTTCATGAAAAAATGAGACCAATGAATGCAAATATTTTCAACAGTTTCCAGGGAGACTTGCTCTCCCTGATCAGTACCAGTATTATTAGACTTTTGAATGTGAAAAATTTATTTTTTAGGTAACTGTGTGTTTTGCCAATTGATGGGGCTAGCATAGAGGACACGGGCACCAAAAAAAAGTAAACATATTTTTACTTAGGTCCAAAGTGACAAAATAATGAGGAAAATGATACAGAGAAAATAAAGCATGATAAGGTAAAGCAGCAAAATAATAAGCGAACTACTATAGCAAGCACAAAATAAGGTAATGCACCTAATCATTACTACATAGAGTTAGCGATAGTGATTAAGAAAGATACATCATCAATTGCCCTGTATTACCATCATCCAGATCCGCAGATGCTGGGGAGCCCGTTTACAGCGAAAGATTTGGAGAACTCATCGCGGCAATTGGGAAATCTCTATACAGTGTGTCCACTGTAGAGGAGGCTTCCAAATTTCCCTGCAAACAGTCCCTGCTTTTATACAGTTAAATAAACAACTTTCTGTCTTAAGCTGTGAAAAACATCCAGTGTGGTTTTTTTTTCTTCCTTGTTAACTTTTTGCTGCGCTGGGCCAGAGCCCGAGAAAAGGGTAAGAAGAAGTAAAGGTGTGGTTATCTTTGATTATGCGTCTCTAAACAAAGCCCGTCACCGCCCTGCTGCATTCTGTCACATAGAGGTCTGTTTGAAGGTTTGAGATAGGTTTATCTCTTTGGCAAGTGGGGCTTGCTCACTGCTCAGGCCCTAGGATTTCACTGTGCTGTTTTGTCTTGGATAGAGTTATTTTCTTCTTAGTAGCTAGTATGAGGTTATGTGTTTGGATTTGTGCTTAGAACAATGTTGATAACACACATTATTATTTTAGCTGTTGCCAAGCAATGCCTACATTAAGCCAAGGACTTTTTCAGCTTCTTGTACTGCCCCTGCCCTCTCATCTTCTTCTCTACAAGAAGCTGGGAGGAGACACAATGAGGACAGCTGACCCAAACTGGCCAAAGGGATATTCCATACCATAAACCGTCATGCCTAGTATATAAGCCAGGGGAGTTGGCTAGGGGGGGTGCAATCGCTGCTAGGGGACTAGCTGGATGTTGGTCAGTGGGTGGTGAGTGATTGCATCACTTGTTTTTCTTGTGATTTGTTTTAGTTGTTTTCCTTTTCATTGCAATTTATTATT
>NW_010144669.1:0-12963 GCF_000699245.1 Pterocles gutturalis
ATATAAAATATAGAGGTTTTTTTAATTACACAAAATATGTTTGGATTTTAGATAGGCAAAAACAGAATACATATAAACAAACAATGAGGTTCCTAGAGGCAAAATAGCTATGAAAATTTTTCCTTTGGAATTCTTTACTGAAAAGAAAAAATATACCAAGGTCAGACACCTCATTAGAAAAGTGAGGGCAAGCAAAGCTGCTGGGGGAACACACTTCCCTCAGAGATGCTCTGTTTTCAGTTGACCAGTGCTCAACAGTTGGCAGCACACCAAGAGGTAACACATCTACAGCAGTCCTTTCCCATAAAGTGTCCGGCTCCTGGGAACCCAGCTGAGCCTTAAAGCTTCCCTTCCCATCCTCACAGGAAAGTGACACCAATATGGCTGTATATAGCTTTGTTACAAAGTTTTTTCAGCCATGTTCCTCTTCCATCTCATACCAGTCCTAAATCCTGTTGCAATTCAAAAGAGATCATGTGAGAGAAGAAGCGAAGACATTTAATCATCATTAAAAAGGCCACCACATCTCTGATGGCTGCATTCATCCCCACAGAGCTGTGTGAATAAGCAGCATCTAGCTTTCCACCCTGGTAAATCTACACCAAGGAATCTTCATTTTCAATGAAGCGGTGCTCCCTGGCACCTGGGCTCCCAGCAGAACGCATCACTGAAGGGCTCAATTCAGAAAACTGCTCGTTACTGAAATGCAAGACCAGATTTCTCCTGTGAAATAGGTCTGATACAAGAACAAATGGCAAACTGGGCAGGGTGGGGTTGGGGGGGAGGAGGACCACAAAACAGTTAAAACATTAACTTTTGGGGTGTTTTTAAAGAGTGCCCCACATGCAGGCAAGTCCTGAGGAAGGCAATAGGGCTTAGCTCATTTCTTAGTGAGCAAAATTCCTTCAGGTACGATCTGTCCAGGTTAGTCTCGGTGCCACCATTCCCTGCCAAACCAAATACTGAGCATAAAGGTCTTCTGCTGTGTAAGAGCCAGGCTTTGAGAAGTGACCATGGCGGCAAAGCAGCACAGGAGTACATATGATCCCTTTGAAAGTTGTATTTATAAAAAAGCACTCTTCCAGAAAATATGTTTTAGTACAATATGTGATTTGCACTACACACACATCTAACATACACACTTTTGAAAATTTGGACTGTATGTCTTATCAGGTATTCAGGGTCAAATCTGTAGGTGGCTCCATTGACTTGAATAAACTGAATTCAAGTTTCTGAATATCTGATTTTGATACCTTTTACCTGAAATGGACCAGACTGACTCTGTTAAACTACAATGTTTTTATTCACTTAATAGAATTGATAATTACTCTTTTTATGAATCAGTGCATTAAGTTTTCACTCATCTGACTTGATTCTGTTATCAAACTTTTTAAAAATGATATCATTGTATACCAGTTGGATTGCAGTAAATTAAATTATTGCCTTTGTACCAAATGTGTGTTTCTATGAGTTTTGAAGGAACAGAAAGAAGAACTATATTTAAACAATAGTGGTTTTGTTTCATAGAACCCTAGAATCATAGAATGGTTTGGCTTGAAAGGGACCTTAGAGATAATCTAGTTACAACCCTGCTGTCATAGGCAGGGACACCTCCCACTAGACCAGGTTGCTCAAAGCCTCATCCAAACTGGCCTTGAATACTTGCAGTATTTTTCTCTAAAAGTACTTTGCAGTTATTTTATTTAACATGACTAAGATAGCAATGACAAAACAGAGGACTAAACACCTGGAAGTATAGATAAAACTGACAGTACTATAAGAAACAGAAATGACCTCATAATATTTACATGTAAATATTTTATTTTGGTTTATTTATACTAGCTAAAGTGCTTATGAACTTTGTATATACTTTCACATTATCTACAAATGAGATTAGCAACCATTATTTTTTTCCAGGGGAATTACAAATTGCATATAAACACAAAGCTAAGAAGAAACTTGGTGTGTTAAGTACACATAAAAGCAAACATAACTACAAAATATTTTTACTGGCATAATACGTGGAACTCCAAAGGAGGCATAGGGTTCCTTTTAGCTAGGGAATCAGGAACAGAAGCAGGATTAAAACATGTTAAGCAAAGCTGGAGTCAAATGGAGAGAGACGGGGATAACGAGGCACCCATATAGAGTTGCAGTCCCAGGAGCCAGGAGTGACCACCTGTCCAGAAGGAGAAGGCAGTAGTAATGATTTGCAGGGCTCACTCCCATAAAGTACTTACAAGGTAGCAAGATGCTGTCTTTCACAGGTGGTTTTTTTTTTCACCAAGTAAAAGGGACTGCAGAGATGGAAGGGGTTAGGCATTTATGGGGAAAGCAGACAAGCAGTGCAAGTATTAAGAGCAGTGCAAAGATAAGGTTAGACTTGGATGATATAATGTACTGATAAAACTGGGGGAGATGTCTGCTACCCAGAGTGTTTTAAAGCCCTTGATCACTGTTGCAATACTAACCAGTTAATTAGAGTTGGGACACATGTAGCAATTTACTGGGAAATAAAGTTTCAAGGTGCCTTAAAGGAAAACAACAGAAAACCCAAGTTTTCACAGCACTGTTTCCAGAATGTTTTGATGTCTGGGTACATTTAATAAAAATTAAGAAAGCAAAGGTACAGATTCCTGAATTGCTGTGGGAAAAGGATGGAGAAGAAAATGCACTTTCTGTACAAGAGATGGGTCTCTCAGCTGCTATGCCCAACTTTGTCCCTCTGAGCTAGGACTCGGTTGGGATCTGCCATCCCCTGGATGAAGATCCCAAGGCCAGGCAGCACCAGCCTGGGCAGGGAGCTGACTTCAGCCTTCTCCATCTGCCAAGTGATGCTGCACACAGCCCCGGTGTACCTGCCCCTCTTGTCAGGAAGCCAGGTGAATACACAGCCACCATTCTCACAGCACCCGTGCACAGTAATAATGTGGTCATGCATTACAAGTCTCAAACTATCTCAGAAGAAACAGAGAAGTCTGTGGGTACAGGCAAGTGCATTACCTCTGCTCCCCAAAGTGGGACAACTCAGGGTCTGTGTGATGCTGTAGCCCCCGTGCAATAGTGGCGGGTGTTTAGCAGTAGGCTGATGAGCCAAGGACCACAGCTCCCTGGGCACCACTCTACATCCGGCTCCACCGCAGAGAGCTTGCTTTTTTTCCTCACTTAATGAATATTTAAGTATGCTGTGCAAAGTGGGAACACCGCTTGGCAAGGCAAAAAGGGTATTCTGGGATCAGCCGCTCCCATTCACATTTATAGGAACTGTTCCTGGAAATGGGTTCAAGTCCCCTCAGGCAGTAAAGGGAATTGAGCCTCTCGCAGCTTGGGTTAGTGGTATAATTATCTGCAACTAAGTAAAAAGGCAATGGGGCAATGGGTTCACCCTTCCTCTTTGGTTTTCTAACCCGAGCTTTTATCTCATTTGCTTTTATTGCAGAGCTTGAAGATGAAATGCGACACAGAGAAAGACAAAACACTGGAACAAGATGCATGGGATTTTTTTTCTTTCTTTTTGGGCAGGGAGGAATTGCTTTGGGTTGATTTAAACCACTTTTTTTCCCAATTGCTTGCTCTTGGTCAGAAAAATAATGAATAAGTGAACTATTAATTGCAGTTTGGGATTTTATATGAAGCTCTCCTTGCTTTTTTTTTCTACAAAACAAGCAATGCACACACACACACAAAGCTTTTAATACATTTACAAATAAATGTCACATAAAATAATAAGAATCCATTAAAAGCACAAGTTAAAAAATCCTCAGTATCTTCTTTTTAATGTCACTGTTTTTAAAAGAGAAACCATATATCTGTATATCTATATATCCGTATATCACAGTTCAAATGGTATGTAAGGATATTACATTTCTTTTAGGGAACAAACAAAGAGCTGTAGATGACCTTAAGTTGTTTTTGAAATTCATTTAAGTTAAAGCACGAAGGGGAAAAGAATCCCTAAGAAAGAAATTTCTGCTTCTCCTTGCAAAGTAGTATTTGGCAAATGTCATTAAAGAGAGTTAATATTGCCTTATCTGTCTCAGTGAGACCTGGTAAACTTCACTAGTAGAAAGCTGAAAGCACCGCTTCTAATTTGTCTTTGTATTATAGTCACGTTGCTGGTCTTGGCTAGTTATCCCAGACTATTAAAATAAAGTAGCAGCCAGGAAAGAGGAGGGGAAAAAAAAAAAAAATGGGGAGGAGAAAGCAGAGGACTGGGTGAGATGCAGCAGCCACCTGCCAGGCAGGAAGGGAGGAGAGCGGCTGCACCGCCCTGACAGTGGCCATGAAAGTAAGATCACCCTTCACCCTCTAGGAAATCTTTACCTGAGAAAAAGGGGACTGAAACCAATGGCAGACAAAAATAGGCAACTGACAACATTTTTAGCATTCAGTTGTCCAAACATGGAAATGGTTTGATGACAGTTAAATGTGTTACAAATGAGCAGCTCTCTGGTGTATTTGACCCAGATTAACAATCTCCACCTTGCTAGCACTGATGCGAAGGTGAAACAGTGGTAATACTGGGAGAGAAACTTCAGGGAAAAGGTTTATATAGACAGGGCCTCAGATAGCTGGGAAGGAACAAGGTATCCAGCGCTTACAGCAAGTCTGCCCACACACATATTAGTCATTTCAAAGTCTGAAATCTCTAATTCTCACTACCTCTGCCATAATCAATGCGGGAATGAGAGATGTTCATCAAGGTCTAAAATAGATCTCTTCCCCTAACTCCTTCACTCTGGGGACTGACAACAGCATCGTGCAAAAAAACACTGGCAGGAAAATAGTCACGGTGACCAGTAATAGCTGTATCTTGGCTTATTCTTACAGGCCCTCCCAGACTTGTAAATGCCCCAAACTTCCCATCCTGTTAATTACCTTTGTCAGAGAATGACGAATTTATACTTCACAGGTTGGTCTAACTGTCACTATTCCTATAAAATAATAGTTCCCATACAGCCAATGGCTGCAATAATGCAGGATGGACAACAAGCACCAGAGTACTCTGCACTGTGTAGATTGTGACTTACTTGCCTACTTCAGCATTATTTCCCAAAATACGTAGCTGTAATATCTTCAAAACCACTACACAAACATGTCTGGGAACTTCTAACTTTTTAAAACGGTCCGCAATCTGAGAACTTAAATATAGTGGGACACAAATGTCACAACATATCTGTAAAGCAAGAATTTCATGCCTTTTGCAGAGGGATAAATTTTGAACCAGACATGCCTACATCAGATTGTAAATCACTGTCAAAAATTCTTGATCGTTGTGTACCAGCAGTTAACCAGAAAGGCAAGGTACTGCTGCCGTGGTGCATTTCCAGTAGTTCAAACATTTCCTCCTAACTCCTTCCATGCATGACCTGCTCAACATCCTAATGTTTAGGTGACAGAGGAGCTCAGTGAGAAGACTCAGCAAGGTATCTTGAAAGAGACTTTTTCTGTGTTATCGTACAGTGCTAGCATTGAACTCCGTGTTGTCATGGAAATCCTCTCTTTCCTCAAGACGGTTAAAGTAAACAGCCATCCCTCTGCCTTTCCTCAGTTTTCATGAATGACAGCTTAACTACCACAATCACCACTTATCCGCAGGTGGTTTTGGCAGTTTAGGGGGTACTTCTCATATTTTTTCACTTAAGTCTGGAATAGAGGTCAAGGCATTCCTCTCTAATCATTGACCTTCCTTCCCTTCAATTTATTTTCTATGCCAGCTGCTAGGAAAAAAAAAAAAAAAAAAAAAAAAAAAAAAAAAAAGCAGTGCTATCCATTCATTGATATCCACAGATGAAAAGGTTTCAGTTTGAAATCTCCCACTTTATAAAACCACATGAAAGTTTATATTTAAAACTCTTCCAGGTGGTACCTTATACTCTTTTACTTCTGGTGCAGGGGAGGGGAGGAGAGGAGAATCATCCCTAACATAAAAGAGTAATACCAGCTTCTTCCTTCACCAAGGCTGGTATTAACAGCACTGCCACATTTGCAGACAACATGAGAAAACACTGACACCACTTAGAAAAACACCATGTTAGCAAGTGGGAGCAACCATCCTTAATACAAAAATGGTCTTCTCTTCAGGGTGTCCACTAAGACATACAGCAATGCAGATGACACTGCAACTCATCTCTTCTCTGGGCATACCTCCATCAGTATTGTCCAAGATGAAAACTCCTGAAATTCTGCCTGGAATGGGTGAGTTGCTTGATTTTTAAGGGTAATTTTAAGGGGAATTTGTATTTTTTTATGTGCTCTTAATGTTTTTAAAAGGAGATCTCCTCTGGAGGATTTTCCATCGACACAAATCTACCTCACTCTCTCCTTATTTTAGAATGAAAGGAAATAGCCTACACAGAAACCGGTGCCACCATACTTGCTGTTTTCCCTCGTAGGCAGTAGCAAAGAAGAATCTGGACAAGTAGACTAGCCAGCACTGCATGCTCAGAGAAAATCCTTCCCACCTTCCTGTGCTATCTGCTAATTACCACCACATTCAAAACTAAGGGTGTCCCTAAGGTACTGCAAAATGCTTCCAGCAAGCATCCCTGGGGAGGATGCTTCTGCAGGGAGAAAGGGCATGCAGCCATGTGCGTAGCAAAAGAAAACCACAGAGCTCAGCAGGGAAAGGCGTAGAGCTGGCAAAAGTACTTCTGTACTCACACCAGAGCTATGTTTCTCACGTCACAGATCTCTTCCTTCTGTTTCTGGGTCATGTTAAGAAATGAGAGAAAGACAGTGAAACCTTGCACAGAGATTGAGTCTCAGCAGCGCTGTCTGTAGGAAAATGCCTGTGCCTTGCTGTCACTTAATTTCATCAGTCCTAGAACAAGCCATGCTGCCCAAATACATCCTCCCCCAATTCCCTGTCTTATGCTAGAAGCTTTGAAGAAAACTTACTCCTTGCTCTCTCTCTACAGCACCCAAAAAATTAGCTTTAAGGTTGTTCTGCACTGCCCAGCGATCTTGCCGAAAGCCAGGCTTCATCGCAGGCACAAAGCACCACACAGCCATCCGGCTCACAGTTTCATTTCACTGCTCTCAGAGGACTGAATCACAGCATTCATGTGCCAGGCTGATGGAGCGCTTTGTTAATGTAAGTTCAACAAAAACGTGCAACTATTTAATTGCTTCTTTATTCAAGTTCTTTGCTGTCACCTGAATTTGAGCTGTCAGAGTCTTCCCTGCTAAACGTCACTGACTGCCTCCCTCAGCATGCTCATGCCTGTGCAGTCCATTTCCCAAACGAGTCCATGCAAACCTGGGAAGAGAAAGGCAGATGCTGTCTTAATATGCCCACAGCTTTCTTTGTTGAATCCTCTGTTCTTCAAACTCCTTGAATACAAACTTGGAACACTTCAAATATAAAATTGTTCTTTTTACTGTGTTTTTCTGTCAGCTCAACTCACAAAACGGCACCACACAACAATTAAAACACCACTTCAGCCTGCAGCAATCTCATTGATTCATTTTGGCTCAGGGAATTACTCCTTCAGGCTGAAATACATGGCAGTGGGATTGATAACATCACAGACATTTTAGTTCTTAATATATATATGCTGTGCCAAAAAAAAAAAAAGAAAAAAAAAAGAAAATATTATATTAGCTGACATAAGAGCGATGAAAGTTGTCTAATGACACAGAAGAGGTCCTGTTCTCGACAGCTCCCCAATGCCCTCCTCACCAATCCTCTCATTTTTGGCAGATGCTGATAACAATGCCTGTGGGCCGCTTGATGTGAGAATCCCGAACTGCTGGGCATGAGTGAGGAGGGGTCTCAGGTCTGATCTAACAGCTGGACGGTGCAGCTTCTCTGTATGCAAGGCTCCCAGTGAGATCAGTGGACTATGCATGACAACTTTCTGATGAGACTGAAGTCTTTGGAAACCGTGGACCTGCTAGCTGGCAATGGTTTTGTTTCTTCAGCTCTCCACTTATGCACACAAATCGAAGACTTTCTGGAATGCTCTGGCTAGGTCACAGACTAAGGTAAAAGTAAGGGTAATGAACCACTTTTGTCTGCTGCTGAGTCCCATGCCTATCCTCTCTGTGGCTAATTTTCGCCTTTGCTAGGATCAGGATAACAATGCCTCCTCCTTCCACTGGGAATGTCAAGAAAGTACTTCCAGATCAATGGATGGAAAGTGACACAGAAATGCACTTTATTAGTCTGTTAAATAGAATATGTCATTGGTAACCATGTAACTAGACAAGGAAATGGAAATAATAAATCTCTGAATCAATAAAATAGAAGTCTGGAGCAGTATCAAACCCAGAGCCACTTACCATCACTATGTAAATTTTGTTTTCATTCAAGGTTTAATACATCATAAAGAAGGTAAAAAAAAAAAGAAAATTGTAAGGAATGGAATGGCATCCTCAATTGTTTACGAATTATAACAATAACAAAACAAAAAAAAGAAAAGAAAAAACAAGCGTGTTGGAAAACAACTGTTGAGTACATTATACATCAAAACCAATTTTACTTCTGGGTTTTCAGAATGGAGTGTTTCAATTTTCACACTCTAAAACAAACCATACGAGAGCTTTAGATGCTCCAGATGGGGCGCCTTTTGTTAAAGCTTTTGAAACCAGCACTGTAGTTGTGTTTCCTGGATGAATTTTGGTTGGTGTGTTATTGCAATCAGTAATGATAAAACAGTCTGTCAAGCTCTCTAGTAGAGAGAAGACAGAAGAGAGAACTAAGGGGAAAGAACACACACAAACACTCCTTCAAAACCCATAATATGTCAGGTCATTTATTTTGGAGGACATGAAATGAGAAATAAAGAAAAGGCAGACACTCAGGAATGGCTCGGCTGGTAAATCACAGCTCATCATTCCACACACTCCTGAATTTATGGATGAAAGCTTGTGAGAAACAAATAAATAGTATTTCCTATATATTATAAACTGCAGGCTGGACTCAGGATTCTTGGTATTATGCAAACCAAATTAAATAAATTCCCTTTAATTTCTAAACATAGTGGTCCAAGTTATGCTCTTAATGAAAAGATGATAGCATAATTAACTCCAGTCAACTCAGTTTTAAAGGAAATGGGTCCTGTCAAGCAAACTTGTTGCTGTTTTCTGATGGAATCATGAGCTTGACCGGCTGAAGCCATCTACAGTCCCAGGACAGACCTCTGTATGGCACCCAGACATGCGCTGCTAGCAATCTTGAGTTTTTTAAAAGCACTTACACAAAATCAATGCAGCCAATGCTAAATGGATTAAAAAGCAGCTGACAACAAATTCATACACATGAATGAAACCCCTGTAATCATAAATGGGATTCATCATCTGAAAATAGCTTTTTCTAATGGGGCCTACAGGGATCTGTTTTCTGACACAAAACTGTTCCATAACTTCATCAATTATCTGAAAGAAAACACCGATTAATTTTTGGTAACAGAGAGAGAAGGGCAAAAATTGGAGGGAGGGGGATAAACGCAGCCTTGGATGTGTCCATTATTTGTCTTGTGTCACCTGATAAGGAGGGCTCTTCTGGATTACATTAAACCCAGGCAGACAGCTGAAAAATCTCAGGTGTACTGGTAAAGTATAAGGAAAAAAGAATGAGGATCTATGGCAGAGGTGAAGCTGTCGTAGGAGCCTATGCTCCATCCTGACGGCCGCCCTTCCATCAAGGGAAAATACTGACAGATTGGAGCAGGACTGGATTCAAGAAAATGCTACAAAGTCTACCTGAGATTGAGAAAATAGAACAATATTGGAAGACTTATTTACCCAAGAGAGCTCAGAGGTGACTCATTAGCAACATCCAGGTTGTTACAGAGGAAAGAGGTTCCCAGTAATAAAGTGTGCTTTAACCTAGTGGGAAAAGATATAGAAGCATCTAACGGCAAGTCAAAATTCAGACTAAGAAGCAGAATTCAACACTAAAAAGCCTTATTTAGCATACCAAGACCTTTTCCTAGGTAACAGAGTTTCTCATTTCCTTTTCTGTTTTGAACAAAACCGAAGGGTTGCACCAATGCAGGGGGCATGTATCTGTTAGACGTGGAAGCAACTGACTTTAAAACTAAAAGTCAAACCAAATCTCTTCCATTTTATAGGCATAAAAACTTCTTCAAGGCTTCACTGAAGAGGCAATGTCGACTGAACCATCACACTGAAAGATCGATTTCCTAAGAAAAAGCAAGTACCGTATAATCAGGCCTTGAAGAGGTACAGCAGGGATAACAAGGCATGGGGGAGGACTTGATGACTGCTCCCTGAGTGCCCCGCTGCCCTAGCCCTCGGTCGCTGCTGGGAAATCTCATCAGGCACAACACAAGTCTTTGAGGTGGGTTATGTGCTTTTCTTTTTTTTTTTTTTTTTTTTTGAGTAGAATCACTGTCTAATGATACGGGACCAGCATGATTTGTACAGAGGCATAATATGTCTTCAGGAAAAAAGCATGCATACTTTTGGGCATGCAACCTCCTTTTCCAGGTGCAAGGCAAGCCACGGAGAAGAGCAGGGTGGTAACCAGAGGGGCGATGATGAAAAAAAGAGGTGGTGAAAGAGTGATGGATGCTGGGGAATGGTCCTCACTGGCCTTGGTGTGGCCTCCCCACGCCCCACATCTGCCCCTGCAACCCTGGCACCAGCTCCCCTTGCCCCTGGCTTGCGCTGAGGCCAGCACCGCAGCTGCAAGGCTCTCTGCAACGCTAGGGCTGCAGCTGCTTTAATAAGTAACTGCACTTAATTTGTTAACTCTCCAAGATTAGCAGAAGACGCACACTGCAGCCAAGACCCATAGAGACAAATAAATTCAGAATTTTCAGGCCAAGTCACAGAGTTATGACAAGCCAAAATTTTATTTTTCAAATGAGGAAAACATTCACTAAGCACTTTTCATTCTTCAGACCTTTGCAAAACCCTTTGTATGATTTGCTTTAAACAAGGCTGTTCCCAGAGCAAGCACAGATACAAAACTTCAGGAAGACTTTTTATTTTGGTGTTGTTATTTTTGAGTACATAAAAAAAAAAGCAGATTCACAGCAAAAGGTCAGCTTCAAACTCACCTATGAGAAAGAGCAGCACACATCTGAAACAGATCATGGCAAAGAGCCACCAGACCTAGTGAAAAACTGTCAGGGTGGATGTGGGTGGAAAGGATATTCTCCAGGAAAACAGCATGGGGAGAGTGAGGCCATTTCTGCTGCCTCTGGTATGAACAGCCCCTGTCTGATGGATCGGCCCTGGCTGCACAGAGCACTGCACAAGTCCAAAAATGCCATGCCAGCGAGCACTTGCAAGCCAACAATCTCTTTACATCCACTAACACTATGGTCACCACAAGCGTTTGCAGTTATACCGTGAGTCCAAACAAATGCAGTCCTGTGTTAATGATTTCATGCTCGCTTAACTTGACTGCCAAGCATCAGGCAGGTTGGGAGCCTTCCACATTTCCATGCACCCACTTTGCATTCATGCGGTGCCACCCAAGGAAACAGTAAGTTAGAAAGTTTCCGTCAAGCTAGTCTGGCCTGAAGATAACGTGTGTACACACTCCCTTGAGGAGGTATCACATACATGGATTGTAAGAGGACTTGCAAAGAGATAACCATCCAGTTGAGGCAATGGGAGGTGGCCAGCAGGAGTCTTCCCCTTGGGGTCCCCCTTCTCCTCCAGCCCTGCTCACCAAATCTCTCCACAAGCTCATCCCAGCTCCCTGCCCCACCAGCTGCCAGGTAAACCCATCCCCGATTTAATGGGCAGTGGGATCACAGTGAGCCTTTCAACGTCCCCCACATGCCCCACGGAGATCATTCACCAGCACTGGGGCCAGCACCTAGTCAAAACTGATGAGCGCTTTGGCGGGGACCCTGCATCTCAGAGCGCTGAGTCCAGGCACACACTTCAGGCACACCACCTATGGGCATAGCATCCCTGATGCTGAAACAAAACACCCTGCACCTTTGATAAGCAAATTCCAATAACTCAATATGATAATTGTTCATTAAGAAACTCTCCCCAAAGTCTGTGCTTTCCAAGCAATACAATTTATGTATTATTTGCCTATAAAACTGTTATCATTGTTACATATCCAATATACGTTAGCATAAGCTTTGTATGAAATTTGTATGAATGCATTCTTATACCTGAGCTTAGACATTAAGGTGCCAATACTTTCTTCAAATAAAAAGGCAGAGATACGGAGGCTGACACCAAGCTCATCTTTTAAATACTCAAAGAGTCTCCAGGGAACTAAAGTACCCTGTGCATTATTTCACAAAAATGTAAGAAAATGTAGAATTTCTTATAAAAGGTGACACATAGTAAAGTGTAATTCACACAGTATAGGAATATAAAAGCATGAATAATAACCTCATATTAAGTATATATAGAAGCTATTATTAGGGGAAATCGCAGACTTTCTTTTTATTATGAATTTGGAAAATTCTGAAAAGAATTTGAAAAGTGACAGGACTTTATTCAGAGAAGTTTCTCCCAAGTGGAGCTTTCTTTTAAAAATCCTTGAGAATAAAAGTTTATCTACATCTTCTATTGTTCAAAAAAAATTTGGAATAAAGGTGATCTCTGGCAATGCCTGGAGAGGAGGCAATGCTTCTGCAGGCAGCTGCAAGCTCCATGCCAGAGATGTGTGGCTGTGCCTCAGCCGCCCCAGCTCTCAGTGTAATCTCTGAATAACAAACCCACCTCCCCCAGTAGTTTTGTCTAACACGCTGGGATGGAGGCACATGAAGCCAATGTAAACCAGTGCTGCTGCTGAAGAAGATGCTCTGGCCCTCCTCCCCACCTGCAGCTGCTCTTTCCTCTCCCATCTCCTCCTGCCAGCATAAATATTTGGATGCTGTGCAGAGGGAACTAACCCAGCTGAAAATGAACCCGACGTGAAATATAATAAACTTCCTTTTGGTTTCGCTCCCTCATGCAGCTGGGCAAATCCCAGCAGTGGCAGGAGGGGTAAAGGAAAGGCAGAAAAAGCAG
>NW_010144669.1:12976-28192 GCF_000699245.1 Pterocles gutturalis
CCCCCCCCTCCCCGCCTCTGTGTGATCCAGACCCCCTGCCTAGCAGCAATCTGGCAGGACCAGCAGAAAAGTGTTTACGTATCTGAGGCAGGACAAGCTTCAAGTCCTACGCTTCTAAATCCTTAGATGGAAAAAGTTTGTGTGGGAAGTTTATATTCTGTATCACTGCCCCAAAATCAGTGAAAGCAAACTTCCAAGAGCTGGCAGGAGCGGAAGAGGAAGGCTGGTGGTGAGTGGGACCAGACCAGCCATCCTTGTGGGTCTGACTGGTGCCCGCTGGCACAGAGGGCACAGCAACACACCGCCACAGCAGGGGGGACAGCCAGCGTCACATGCCAACACTCAGAGAGACCCCAGAAGTTCAGGTGTGATTCTTCATCCCACACCTGCTCCACCTTGTTTAAGTGATGCTGAATTCACTGTAAGACGACCCATCCTGTAACGATGGCTGTCAAAACCCGAATGTTACCACTGCCTGAAGTACACCAGCACACTGCACATCAAACTTTTTTTCTTCTCTCTCCTTTGCTTTTCAGTCACTTTCCACCACGCACCTTTTCCAACCATCTCCCTTGTGTGACAACACAATGTTTTGATTTGTCAGCTTTTCCGTGTCAAGGTATATCGACACTTTGGCAAACAAGATGCTCCTGCAAGATGCCAAGCATGACTTCTCTGAAAAAATTACAACTCTGCACCCTCTGCCAGGTACGTATACCTGACACAAGACTCTGAAAGCAAACTTTACAGCAAGCCTTGAAAACCGAATCCTTCCATTTATGCTACTGGAGACCACTCACTAGCTTTTAGGACTACCTATGCTAAAAAACACTTTTATCCCTTTCTTTTTTTGATTGCTCAAAACTATTATTTTTTGCTTCTTAAAACCTCTGCATAAAAACTCTCTAATGTTTGTAACTCATAAAGTTTGTATTATCCATAAAGAAAAGGCAGTGATAAAGCACCAAGACGTTTGGGATAGAATTAGAGAGAGGTGGATTTTTGTAACCAATTTCCATAGAGCAGGGAATACAGCTCCCTGACTTTGTGTTTGCCACTGAGATATGCAAGCTGCTGTGTAGACTGATGAGGATTACAGTGTTGGAGTGGAGGCTCATTATAAGCATACTAATTAGTACCGTGAAGGTGGAAAATGCAGCACTTTAGACAATGTGAGTACTAGGTCACAAAAGTCAAAAAAGCTGCTACTGTAAAGTCTATAATTAATAACATTGCTTATGATGGCCAAACCAGTGAAGTAGAAAAAAGATTAAATTTTTTCACTGGATCAGTGAACACCTGCCAGAAAGATAGCACTAAAATCTGGTCAGTTAAGTTTCTAATTCACAGCCACAAAGTTTGACCCTAGTTCATAAACCAATAAAATATGAAATAGCAGCACTATATTAAGCAGGCTATTTCATATTCAAAAAGCCCTTTCACTAAGAGGTATTTTCTCAAAACTCACTAACTCCTTTTCCCCTTTTCCACAGTAATTTAGAGCCACTCTAATGAGAGAAAGTTGTGATTCAAACCCAGAATAATCTGCATCTTAAGAACTGGCTACAAACCAGTGACTATTAATCCAGAAACATTTTCTAACGTCTCTAGCGTGCAAAGAAGACTTTTGTGTACTTGTTTCTTCTACAGGAGACAGCAGAAAGAAAGGAATGAAAGAGCTGGACCCTGGACAGTCAAATTTTGTATGAGGTACAAAACAGACGCTCAGTTTGGAGACCCTAAAATTGCGCAAAAATCAGTTTTTGTTAATACTTGTAAGCGGCTGTGTTTACATAAAATAAACATTTCACATCAACATCAAAACACAAAATAAGATTATGTCTTCAGTTTGGTATCGGATCTAAAAAGCAAGAAAATCACTCTTCTTTAACCTACTTTCAGTCCAGTCTATAATATAACAGATAAAGAACGGTAAGATTGTATTCAGAGCCCCATGCAAATAGGGAGACAAAAACTAATCTGAATGCAAGTTGAAATTCAGGAAATTGAGAATATCTTCTGCTTTCAGGTACAATTAGCTGTTCCACCTTTACAACCACAACTGTGGAGAATTTGGCCTATATTTTCTAAGAGATATTTGTGCTGTTAATAAAATGCAGGTATTTTTAGATTTCATTCAATCTCTTTGAGCAGACTAATAGTTCTGAGATAAAAATATTATAGAGGAACCTCCCTGCCCATATCAATGAAAAGCCCTCAGGGAATGACAGAGCGTTAACCTGCCCGATAACTGCGCTAACCTCTCCCCAAAGGACTTCTTCTCTGAAACTCTGAAAACCTGCCAATGTGTCAGAGTATTAGGATGCATCTTCCACCATATCACCCCATGCCCTTCTGTTGTAAAAGGACAATAATTACTGTAAAACAGCAGTTTAAGGCAGAGACCACAATACTAATTAATTACTCGAGGAATATCCTCATAGGCTCTCCCACTAAAAAAAGACATACAAACATTGCTATCCAGAGTCTTTTCGAAGTCAGGAATAACAAATATTAATTATCTTCCATGGACTACCTTCATGGCTGCCTCTGTAAACTGACATTCAGGAACCTTGAGGACTAATTACAAGTAATGAAGCTCAGTTCCGCATTGCACAGTCAAACGCAGCTCCCTGCAAATGAGTTTGACCTTTCCTGCACTGCGTGCTCTGGAATTTCTTACGCAGAAGGGGATTACCTGCAGCCAGCATCTTCACACGAGAACCAGTATCATGTATGAGCCATGCTAAGAATCTGACTCACTATTCAGGCTTTAAAAATAAAATAAATATTTGACAGGAAACCGTGTTTTAGTAGATGATACCATGTGAACCGCTGACAATTCACCAGGCTCCCTGTGGAAAACATTTGACAGCATTTGCACTGTCTTGTGAATATATGTGGAAAGCATATCTGCACAAACACACAGGTCAGTACAGAGACACCTGGGTTGTGATGGCTGTGAAGCCTGACACTACCCCAAAACTGGAGTGTTACAAGGTCAAGATTACTGCAAGACTGAGCTAAACATTATTGACAAACTATTCTCTCCTAGTAGCTCACTGAGAAACATTCTCACACTCTCAAGCAATGCCCTTAAATAGGTGATAGGATGAAATTTTATCATGCGTTCCACATTGAATTTTTTTGAAAAAGAAGCAAGATAATAGGATTATATAACAATGTTTTGCAAAATGAACATGAAAAATTGTATCTAATGTAATGTAATGTAAAATTGTATCAAACTGGTTTGGAGAGGCAGGACTTCCGTTAATCAATCAAGTCAAAACACACCTTATGCACTTTTGCTTGAATCTCAGATGCAGAAGCCAGGAGTTAAGGAATAATGGACACATAGAAGATGAAAGAAAGTATTCATCAAAAGATCTCATTGGCTTCAAAGATGTTATTTTGTGTCATCTTTTGAAAAAAAAAATGCAGTGGTAGGAAAGAAAACTAGAAAAAACTAATTGTCTAAAGTTTCTCCACAGACATGTAGACTCAGTAAGTCAAGTTTGGAAAGTCACATTTAACATCAGAATTTAATGACCCTGATGGCCTTGGTCCTCACAGGCAGGAAGAGATACATCTCTGCCCTGGATAAAGTGGACTACCTCCTCTAATGTGCTTGCTTCTAAGACTGGGAGCTGCTCAGGTGCTGATGAGTGTTTGCAGGTCAGTTTGCATTTTTGCAGACTTTAGTTGCTGCCTTCAGCCATCACTCCCACTAGAGAAGAAACAGTTTTGAAATGCCAGAAAATTGACAGTCTCCACTCTTGCAGAGGAAAGCCACTAAATCTAACATCACTTCTCATCACCTACCCTTTATAGGTCAGACATGTCCAACTGCAAGTTAAGATAAAAAATGGCTTGCTACTAATCTTAGCACAAACATTAGTGCCGCTCTAATACACTGTGCTGTGTAGTAGCATGGGAGATGAAATAATCAGCTATCTCACTGGCCTCTGACCTTGTCTTTGAAGTACCTGGGGGTCAGGGCAACATTAAAAATGCGATTAATGATCTCTGCCCTTCTGGGTCAAGTTTAGTAATAATTATAACGACAAATATGAGTACTCCCACTTCAAGATACTTCAGAAGACTCTGACAACAACTTTGACTTATGTTATTCTCAGTCAAATAAACACTATGTAGACACTACCTCCCAAAACTAGTGTCTCCTGCTTTGTCTTGCAGCTGCTAGAATGACTTGGGATGGAATGCTCATGGCAGCTTTAACAATTTTTAATGAATAATTACCCCAACCGATTTTCCATTACTTGAACTTCATCAGCATGATTATCTTTGGAAATATTCACATACAGATCCCACTGGAATATTTCAAGCAAGGCCAAGGATAACATGTTTGGATCTATATATTCAACATGCAACTGTTTTCCTGTGATTTCCCTAAGGATCTGTTCCCTGAGTGCATTTTTTTAAAAAACAACTACATAACAAGATTAAACTGGCTTTTTCCTTCTCTGCATCTAAATGAAGGTAGATGTCTGCAAATTATTAAGATTTCTTGGAAAATCAGTGACCGTAACAAGAACCTTCTGCACCCCTCGATGAACAAAAAAAAAAATCACTGAGTTTACAGAGCAGACATACTTGTCAACTTTATTTGGGGAAAAACATCTGAGGTGTAAGACAAGCCTGAAGATAATGATTTACATCATACGGAACCTATCAGCCCTGTTTTTTTTCTAATTACCTTCATCACCATGAAGACAATGGGGTTTTTGTTTTGTGCTTTCAACTTCCTGGAGTGAGTACTGTTGCCGCATTAACCACAGTGCTGCAAATAACACTGAAGGGATAACTAGCCCGATAAAGAACTAGCTCATCTCACTTACGATTTGTCTGCTCAAAGCACTGAATCCTAACCATCCTGCTAAGCCACCCACTGATAATAAACATGGAAAGCTGTGTTAGGGGTAAAAGAAAAACATCTGACGTGCTACCACCATTCCAAACAACCACAGGAGAGCTACTGGCCGCTCCTTGCTGCTGCTGCTGCCTGGGGAAATGCTGCTGGGAGTCAGCTGTAGGTTGGCTGTTGCTTCTTCTTAAAATTCACAGCTAGTTTAAGGACAGATGCAATTAGAAAAACCTGCACAGATGGTTTTTGCCAGAGACTCTTTGATAAGTTACATTTATATGCTCTTAAGCTTGGAGTAAAACAGCAACATTATCGTTAAAATTAATGAATTCATGCTTTGGTCTGCTGTAATAGTTATTTTGCTGTAAATTGACTTACCTTCTTCTGTACAGTCTAGCAAACAACAGAAGGTAAATTCTCACCATCCAGAGTATTCTCTGTTATGAAAAATTGTTCACCAAAGAGGAATGTTTACTACCACGAAGAAGCCACAGTTAAAATAAAACAAACACCTGTTTCCTAGGAGAAGGGTGGCTGGTTTGAAGCACAAGCAGAGCTTAATCCTAATAAGGCCATGTTTCATTCAAACCAGTTGCTCTAACCTTCACATGAACAAAACAGACCAATACCACGCTTGATGCCAGTGCAGGCCTGGTAGTGTAAATAACTTAGATATCCAGCTTCAGGTAACCTAGAGCTCAGTTTGGCATGGAAAAAGTGACTAGCTCCTGCCTGAAGTCATTAATCAGAAAAAAAAAAAAAAAAAAACAGCAAAAGTTTTACATCGGAATTAAAAAAAAAAAAAAAAAAAAAAAAAAAAAGCCTAACTTTGTACAGAGAGGCAGCACTGAAGGTATCAGACTCAGCCACGTGCCATTTGTTTTCCACTTCCCAGAACTGGCAGGTGTCAAAGACAGCAGTGCAGTCTTGAGGCTTTTCCTGGCCCCAGCCCTGGCTGGCTGGGAACAGCACTTTGCACCCGGCAGCACCCCTGTAAGCTGGGAGGATCTCAGCCTGGAAAGCCTCGTGGACCACTTTTCCTTCCTCTGTTAAATCATGCTGACAGTTTACCAGAGGGGCCAAGGGAGCGTTAATTGCTCCAAGTAACACCAGCCACAACAGTCTACACTCACAGCCCTGCGGCTGCCCCTTCCTCTCATCCCCCCAGCCTTACATTTGCACTATACCCATCCCTGCACGTGTAACCTTTATGTAGCTAGGTTATCTAGGGATTTTTCCTTGACTATTTCTTGAATATTTTATATTCCTTGAGCACCATTCATAGTAATTGAATAATCCAATAATTCTCAGCAGCCACATACAGCTTAGTCTCCTTCTAATTTGAGCATGATGATGCCTCATAAATGAATTGGGGCAAGCCAAAAAGTAAAGGCATTTCAGGCAGTAATGAAATAGCAAATGCTTGCCTGCATTTGCTATTTATTAATGTCACCACAGAGAAAAAAAAGCAATACAGCATCAAAATGAACCACGCTGCATCCACGGCTCACCTATCGCCTATCACTTACGTGCACACACACACAGCATTTATTAAAGACTGCAAGGCTGTAGTACAGGTTCGTCTTTATCAAGCCTTTCTGCATTATTTCATGTATAACCCAGACTAAGATACTGTGATAAAAGCTCAGTAGAAAAATGTCCGAGCAGCCTGCCAAGAACCACACAGACTTGGCCTGTGTACAAAACACAAATCCACAACTGTGGAAAGGAAAACAAAAATGAGGACAGAAAACGAACTTCTCTTTCATTTTGGGATATGGAAAATAGAGGCATGTTTTTCAGCAGCTGATTTCTTACACGAAATATTTAAAACTAGCTCACTGCAGCCCAGCCAGTCGTTCAGAACCAGAACCGCACCAGAGGTCATGGGGCTCCTGACGGCCAGCATCACTTGAGCAAAGAAAGGGATGACAAGAACCTCTGAAGTCACCCCAGTGTGACTGTTAAGCTTTGGGGAGCAAAACTTTTCCTAGGGGAAAGCCTCAGAGAGACTGTCAGAGACTTGTGCTACACCTGTTTGAGCTCCTATTACAAAAAAAGCGGGAAGTTATTTTGACACTGAGCCAGATTTTTGAGAAAAATGCATATAAAGTACCTCTCTGCACAGCAAACTACCATATCTCCTTATCTGAAGGTTAGATATTTGAAAACAAGTTTTCTTCTGATAACATACTGTACAGACAGCTGTGTCCTCGGTCTAACACGATGTCCCTACTCTAGCTTGCACAGTCCTGAAGAATTTTTATGGCGCTTTACAGCACTCCACTGTTACAGTACAGTGTTTTCCAGGAATTCATATACATTTACTTAAAGCTAGATTTATATGAGAGCATTTAATGTTGTTCTACTGACAATACCTTGCATAAGCAACAGAACATCTCAATTTTGGCATTGGTATGATTTCAGAAACACTATTTCAACCAAGAGAGAAAAGTTGGAGACAGGCAGAAAGAATGCGATCATGAGCCCTTCCTTTAAAAATCCTGAACTGCAAGAGAAGAATTAGGCTGACTTATTTAGGTACTAGACATTTATATACGTTTGTGTGTCCAGGTACATATATTACCCAGCCTTCTCCTGAAAGACTGGAATACTTTGGGGAAAAACTTCAAAACCAGCTAAACAGAGCTTTACTGACTTATTGTCTGCCTGACTCCTTTCTGCTCCCCCCCGCCCCCTCCAAAAAAAAAAAAAAAGAAAAAAAAGAAAAGAAAATTTCCATTCTGTGCCGAAGTGCTTCATTTGAATAAAAAACAGCTTCAATGTACTTTCCTTTTTTTTTCCTTTTAATCTTTTGTATTATTTAGTTTATATCAACATAAATAGTTTTGAAAACTCTGAGCCAATTGATCAGTATCTCTGTTTTACTTTGAGCTGCATCTTTTGGTAAATAACATAATGGAGCAAACCAATTTACTCAGTTTTATGCCTAAATTGCTGGATGGTCATTGCAAACTAGACACATTTGAAAAATCCCTCAGAGCAGCAAGGCTAGCCGGCTTCCCTCCTGGGGCACATCTCTCCTGTTTCACGAAATGCCCTTTTCCACCAACCCCCTCTCCTCTGGTAGGTTGTTGCTGTAGCTTCCCACAGAACACATCAGCCTCGGGAACTCCAGTTCCATCTGTTCACAGATGTAATCCAACTTCTTCTGTATCCTAATTGAAGGTACAAAATCCATCTCATAACAGGACTGAAAAATAATTATACCATACCTTACTGCATACAGGGTTCATGCACCTTGTATCATGATGACCCAAAAGGTACTTATCCTATCACAGAGTTTCATTAAAATACACCAACTAAACAGGGAATGAATAACAAAAAAGCTGATAAATTGAAATAAAATGACAATAACAAAGTCATTTTCCTACTCCTTATTGTTGTAACACCTGACACTGCTGACTGCAAACCTCACACAAGGAACCACAAGAAAATTTGACCTTTTGTCATTCACTATAAAAAATAAAACATAGAAAAGTAATTCTGTCATAGGAGGACAGCCAGAATGAATCACACAGCTATTCAGATAATTAGTATGTGCTTTAGTAGTATATCCTCTTTTGTTCCTGCAGTGGAATTACAAAGGTGGCAGGCCACCTGCTCAGTCTCCAAAGCCCTTGGAAAAGGGTCAATTAGGTGGGTAAAAACCACTCAAGCAAGATACATAGAGCAGAATAATAATAACAATGCTGTTAAACTTTGAAAAGTCACAGCCAGCACAAAAAGTATAATTGGGATCATGGTAAATACAGTAACAAGCATAAGGGGATTCAGTTATCTGGAGTCAAAAGTTCAGAAGGACAGAGCAAGGCACAGGCTTTGTTCCTAACTGTACAACATGCCAGCTGCAAGGACCGGAGCACCGAGCATTTTGAGTTTAACAAAAGGTCCCAACTGGAAAATTACTGGCCCTGTTTAATGGCAGTAATGCACACAAACTCTGTCAGCGTCATTCTGATTTAAAAGAGATACTGCCCAAAAGACAAGGGGGTCCACTCCTCCTCTTTTTTTGTAACCAAGAGAATTTAAAGAGCAAATGCAGAAAACACCTTACAGCCAGAACAGACTACCAGTTTTGTCACTGAGACTTGATGCAAGCGTTGTGCCTCTCACGCCAAATGCTCCCCACCCTGTGTGACAAGGACAGGTCCGGTGCCACACATACCCACCCTCCAGAGACCCAGGAGAGAGTGAGGATTTTGCAACTCTTAAGTGCAAAATCACAAGGCTATCTAATTCTTCCAGCTCTCACTCTCTTTTCTCCTATCTTCCTTCACTTCTTCTTTTCCTTTCTATTATTTCCCTTACATGAATTACCCCTATGTTTTCCAGGGCCCATCCCACTTTTCTAGATTCTGACAAAAAATACGATTCTTCTTTGTACAGTTTTGTACCATTACTGATGTTTTTGTGACCTCCGCATTTAGCACATTCTTTCAGAGTCAGGATGAGTAGTCCACTTTCAGATTGTCTCTGTGTCTTATGTCAAAATGTGCCAAATATCAAAACTTGCTGTAATCCCAGTCACCTCTCTTACAGCCTACATGCTGACATTTGTATTCACCATTTCTGGTGTTTCAGTAAACTTCCAACGCATGTAGTAATGATCAGGTCCATCCCACACAAATATATTTTCATGTGAGATTTCAGGAAACATTATGTCAAATATCCAGTCACTTAACCAGCTGAAGATCTGTTATTTGTAAAGGGCCATTCAGTAATAAAATCAAAAAGAACCTCTAGCAATAAAAATACATATGCAAAATGATCTTTACTGCAACATCTGCTGAGGAAACACAGGATTTCCTTGACTTAAAATAACTGAAGTGTTTCTATCAGGTGGAAGACAGTTTCTGAAAAAGCTCTGTAATTTGCTTTGTTTCACTGCATTCACCCCAACATGGTGAACGAAACCAGGAACTTCTTTTTTTTTTTTTTTTTTTTTTGTGCATGCCATGAATAAAAAAAGACCCATTCCTCCTGGCCACACAGCCATTTCATTCACCACAGTTCTCCATTCCCATCAAAACAGCATCAGGGTCATGGCATGCCTTAAGAAAACAGAGCTTCAGCAGCAGACTGCTGTCACTCTCGTGAGCCTTGCCAGGCTCAGGAAAACCTGGGGAGCTGCTGAGGCCAGGCACCCGATCCCTGATGCTTGCAAATTACCTTGGGGCTCTGCCAGCACCTCTGCCTTCTGCAAGAGCAAAACCAATCACAGCTAGAAGTACCGTAAATCCAGCACGCCAGGTGGCTTGCAAAATGCAGTCCATGGGCTGTTGGCTGCTTGTAAAGTGTGAGTTTTGCTCTTTATTTACCAATATTAAGATAAAAAAAAAAAAAAAAAAAAAAAACCAACCACTTTTTTTTCCAGAATCACTTTCCTGTGTAAGTGGGGCATCCCTCAGAGCAGCCCCACTATTAACATGAAATTGGAAGAACTAACACCTGAAATTGTCACTTCACGCTCCCAGTGACATCCTGTGGTCGCACATGGAGTCCCAGTAAAAACACTCCACAGTATGCTCCTTCACCGGGCTGATCTGTGAGCCATCAAGAGCACACCCACGTCTGTAAATACCAAATCTCAGTTTTGCTGGGACCAAATGCAGTTGTCCAGTACAGCTGAGGTCCACTATGTGAAAGCTTTTTCCAGATGTATTCTGAAGAAGGGAAAACAAATTTGCATTCATTCTACCGTATCTTATTCCTGAGATGGTCTGATTACCCGCCTGCTCTGAGACCAGGAGGTTGGAGGTTGGTTAGACCAGTGTATGTGGCCATTTCCACCCTCAGACTGTCCTGGCTGCTCATTCAAAGCTCAAGGCTTGGGAGTGTTTCAGGGAATCCCGTAGCCACAGCAGAACTTTTGCCTGCCTAGAATGACCACAATGCAGATTTTGCATTTTCTTTCTGATTATCGCTACAAAAGGGGAAAAAAAGCACTCCTGAATGGTTTGTGGGTGTTTAAGGATACAGGGATCTCCTCTGGGTCATCTGTGCGGTCCCAGCTCAGCTTTCCTGTTATTGTTTACTAGTGGTATAACCTCTTTCACAGGCTGATGATACAATAACACCAACAACTCAAAGACACATGGTGAGAACGTCTTAAATGAAGGAAGCAATGCATTCCAGGTGGAGAAACATTCAACATATACTAAGTTATCCATCAGTTTTTTATACCCATTGGCTTGCTATGGCTGTCACTTTTTTGTATATACTGACCACACACACACACAAAAAAAGGATTAAATTTTCAGCAACTATTTTTAGAGCATCATTTATTATCTTGCTGTTAACTCTCAACTTACTGTTTCAAATTGCATATACACAGATAAACCTGCTTCCTCTGACTTGACCTAAAAATGCAATCAAAGGGTTGCACAATTCAGATAATCGTGTGGTTCCATTAATTTCTATGTGGCACTTCATAGTTGACTGAGCTGCCAAGTAACCACAGGGCACAGTGGAACAGGAAAGGGCTGAGAAGGAGACGGACAGGCAGGGACTTTGAGAGCCCTCCATGCGAGAAGACACAGAACAGGCTCGGCCTGGGCAGCATAAAGAAAGAGATGACCCAGGAGTTGATTATCTAATGACTACTCACAGTTGGTTACTGCACAAGAACTAGGGTCCATTCAGTGAAAAATTATCACTCAAAAGGCCTGAAATAAATGAAAGGATTAACTTTTCACAGAAAACATAATTATAATTGTGAATCTGAATGCTATAGGACATGGTAGCGGCCAAAAATGTACATGGGTTAAAAAAAGAGATTATAAAGTTTCTCAGAGAGGAATCCATTACTGACCACTAAACCATGCACAACACCTAGCTTGGGAAACTCCCAAGCTGCTGGCTGCCAGCAGCTAGCAGAATATGCCACTGGGAGGGATTGCTTTAAAAACTTCCTCCATTTTAGACTCGTTCTCTGAGCACCCCACACAGGTCATCATTAGAAACAAGCTACTCAATGAAATGTGTTCCTGTAGGAAAACCACTCCTGGTTTTGCATTACACTCAAAAACTGACCTACTCTCAAGGCAACGATGCCAAAAGAAAAGCAACAGCAGTGCCTGGTGTATGCATCTATAACACATTTGCATTTTAAAAGTGGTATGTTTGCCACATCTTAAATATTCTTATTTCCCTCAAGTAATTCAGGATTGTCTTTGAGAAAGGTGGCAGGCAAAGAGGTGGAAGAGGAAAAACCCAAACAGACTTTACATGTGGGTATCTTGGCAAGGTCTAGCTGGCAGAGCCTTCCTCCCTACGCCCTCCTGAAGAAGCAGAAGCAGCCCTTTCCCATCCTGTTCAGAATGTTGGCCAGACTCTTTACTTCCCCCAGCTCCTGATGGATATGGACTGCATGAAGGATATAGCCTCTGTGTACCTTGAGAAAGCCACCTCCACACCACTCCTCCCCCAGAAACACGGGCTGTCCCACCAGCCTGCCCTCCGCCCCTGGGGCTGACCTGGTACTCTCCAGGAAGGAAAGAGGAAAACATGGCTAGTTTTGCTTTCTTTTTCTGCTCAATATCACTCAGGGGGAAGAGCTACACCTGATTCCCCCTGGCTGGGAAAAAGCCATGCCCAGAGCGTCCTGCTCAAGGGCAGGTCTGTGGGAACTACTGAAATCTTTAGTTATTATGAAGTGCCAGCCCCAACTGGGAAAACACTGACTTTGTTCCTGACAGGGTGTGCGTAGGTGTCGGTGCCAAATCCACAAGTTAATTAAAAACTGTATTTTCTATGGGAAAACAACATGGCCAGCACAATAGAGCTATAACTACATCAAGGTTTCCACTGGCAACTTGTTAATTTAATCTTATTCTGTTTCTTAAAGGAGAGCAGGGCTGTTGTCACACCCTCTTTCCTTTCCGCTGCTGCAATTTCTCCAGCAATATTCCCACTGAAATGTCAATACGTTTATGTCTCTGCTCTAAAAGGGGCTTGGCATAACGTTACATGACATACACCGTCCTGAAAAGAAGCTGCTCTGCTGCACAGCAAATCACTACATGTGTAATTACCTACATCATTTTATATAGAGCATCAAAAATGAAAATATGGTAAGTCTCATCTCTCATCAGGCCTGCTCTGTTGCCGTGGCAACAGGACACTTTCTCTCCCCCCCTCATCCTTTTTCCCAGGGGACAAAGAAAACCACTGGAGACTTCACAAATCGGCACAGATTAAGCACAAATAGTTTACCAAGTGCATTCGTTCACTGACATCTCTTACTTCAGTAATTGCATGGATTGCGCACACTAAAAGTGAGCTGCTATAAACACAGCCGCTTGCTTTCTGCCTAGCAGCATCCCTACAAAACAACCCCAACCCCATCTCCTCCACCTCCCTCTGCAAGCCCAGGCAAACTCCTTCAAGCCAAGCTGCTAATTTTTTTGTTCCATTTAGCCATTATTCTCCTGTTTACACGCACACGGATGAACGGAGGGGAACTCAGTTTGATTCCACTCGTACTGCTGAGTCCTCAGTTACTCCGATGAGCAACAGGTTGAAGCAAATACCTACATCCTGGAAACATCCCTTTCACACAGGGCACATTAAGTAGAAGAGATGAGGTCTGGGTTTTGTGACCCGGCTAAGTGGAAACTTTCGCAGCAGTGCTACGTGGCTTGCAAGCACCACCTGGGAGGTGCATGGACTGGGGCTGGCACAAACCTTCCCTGAGGAGATCCTCCGGGTGCTGCCTCCCACCTGTGTTCAGTCACTGAAAGCTTTGCCAAATTTAACTGCTTGGGCTTCAGTGCCCTGTGTCAGGTGTCCAGCTTACACTGACAGAGTGGTTTGCTTTGTTTTTTGTTGGAAGCACTTGTTAAAATGGTTATTTTACTCCTGAAAACGAGGCTGAGGAAAATACAGTCTTTTTGGGTACTAAAACCAAAATCTTACAAATTTTTATATGTTCCAGAGTTGAAAAGAGGCGGAGGGTGGCACATAACGTTTGCATGAGAAAGATATACCTCCTTCTGCTCCTGTGAACTTTCCACTGAGTTTTGAGTACTCGAATTCCCCCTAGCCTCCCCATCCACGTGTGCTGACGAGTGATACCCACATTAGTGGAACCTCCCACCTCCACCATGGCTGCGACACTGGCAGGAAGCCCCAGAGAGAGGTCCTGCCGACTGGCTACACTCACCCCTTCCAACACCAGGAGCTATGTGGCTCTGTGCCCGCACCTCCTCACTGCAGACAGCCGCAGAGCTGCTGGCCCCAAGCACCAAAACCAAGACCCTCGTCCCACAGGCAGCACGTGGGCGACAAAGCCAGCTGCCCATGCAAGTGTCCTCCTCCAAATGAATGAGGCTTCTCACCACTTTAAATGCAAATGAAGACAAAGTGCTGCAAAGGCAATGATGACCTCTCACGCCAGCTGTCAGGAGGCCATGTGGAACGTGACATCGAGGATAAAGAGTTACTGGCACCCTGCACCAGCAATGCCCGCTTGCCCCAGCAGTCACTAGACACTGTTCTTGCAGATGTACCAGGCTCTCTCCCATTTCAGGTCGTAATGAGCTGCAGATGTGACAGGCGTTTCAGATTCTGCATCTGCAGCAATGAAACGCTCTACATAGATGCTTCTGCTTCATTTTTACTTGCTAATTTTTAATAATGACAATTTAACTTCATTGTGAACTTCGCATACTGTAACGGCCAATTCAGAAATCATCCTAAAGGGCTCTGATTGCTCAAGAAATCTTGCAAATAGCTTTCCAACATTTTTTATACAGCATGTATTCTGAAATTTCAGTGCCACTTTGATAGTTCTCTAGAGGGAAGTAATAAATAATCAGGAGGCATGATACTTTGGAGATACAGAGCCAATGCTTCAATTAGAAGCATCACAATCTCACTTTTAAAAGAACTTCAAAATCAGCATGGAATAAAGCTGGTGTTATACAGAATATATTTACACACATCAAAGAATAAGTCACAGGCGAAAGCTTAATTAAACTGAAATTTGGGTTGATCAATTCATTCATATATTTCAGAAGGGAAAAACTCCTTACATAACTCCAAGAAAGTACAATAAATGTTGGACAGCCTAGAATTTCCAAAACAGGGCTAAAATCAAATGCGTTCAACATTGCAGGTTTTATTCCATCAAAAACCTTCACACTTTTCCTGTAATCTTTTCACTTGGTGATGTAATTAGCTTCAAGCTTTTGGTTGCTTTTGGCACAGAGCTCAAGCTATTTACATTATCCTGTGGCACCAGCTCCTACTGTGGTCAACCGTATAATACAAATACAGGGAAGGAGAATGGATAGAGAGCAGCCCTG
>NW_010144670.1:0-17953 GCF_000699245.1 Pterocles gutturalis
ACTTGGACATTGAGCCATTGACCACAATAACATGAATCCAGACTGATCTTAGACTGAAATTCGCTTTCAGAGGCAGCGAGACAATTTTAGAGGTAGGTCTTGAAGGAGCAATACCAGATTTGACCCAAAAATTACAAACTTAAATTCCTTTGACAGCTTCTGGATGGATTCCTTACCTCTTCTGTTTTCAAAGACCTATCTGAAAAAATTAGAAGATCTTTCTTACCTAATCTTAACTGTTCCAACATTGTTTCAGAGCTCTGTAGCAGTTCACACTGCAAGATAGCACAGGAAATAACTGAAGAGGCAAGCTTTCTTTAAAAATACTTTTTAAAGCCTTTGTGTCACTTATCTAAATGGTGTTATCTATCCGTACAATGTTATGAAATCAAAAATCCATTACACTTCAGAATAAATCATCACGTAAGTGGCAAAGCAAGTACAAAATGTAGGATAGGAAGAGTTGTCCATTTACCACTCACAATTGATGCAATCTCCTCAGAGGAGTTTTCTTATGTGTACTGTAAAGAGTCAATCTTCAAGAAAAATCACACCAATGATACTCTTCCCAACTTAGTTAGAAAGCACTGAAGGACTGCCTGATGGGCCACATCCTTGAGGTATCTTGGACTATAATCAAACAAGAAAGATTAATGTTAAACTACTCTAGTGCTTTTTACCTGTTGGGAAAGAGAAAGATAAAAGCCAGTCTTTTAGTAAATGGAAGACAGCAACAAATTTGTTTAAGTCCACAAAAGTTATGTTTGCACAGCTCCACTTTCTGAGAGTTACTCTGCCACTGATCAGATGTAGCATCCCTGTCTCCTCCATCACAGACAAAAAGTCCCAGAGGAATAACATGCTTATTGCATCTGGTGCCTCATCTCCACCAGAAAAGAAGCAAACTAAGAACACATTACATCAGTACAAGAATTTTAGTTTTTAATCCCCCAACTTTACAAAGGGGATAGCCCTAACAAAAAAAAAAAAAAAAAAAAAAAGAAAAAAAAGACTAGAGCTGTCACATTTCACTGGGTCAATTCAGTGCACTACATTAATATATATTAGCACAAAGCATTGGTGTTAGCATTGTTTGTATATATTGAACCCATTCAAATATAAATCACATTCTGCTTAAGATACTGGGGAAGTGTGTGTGTGGATATAAACTTGTTTTAAAAAAAGCAGACAACACTGGTGAAAAGAACACCACCTACACAAAACTCATCAGATTTGAAGATATATGCATCTGTTGAAGAATACAGGTTTTGCCACAGTTTCTTTGTTTCTCAGTCTCACATTAAAAAAGTCAGAGGGCATCTCTTTTCCTTTCTTTCTCTGCTGAAGCTGCAAAAACATTATGGGAAACTGTTTATGAAAAATGCAATTAGTTGGTTTCTGGTCTGCCGGCAACTAGAATTATCAGGACTCCACTGATGCATTTCAGAAGATAGCCAGGATTTAATGACTTTCCTGTGTAACTGATGTGGGCTAGACAGCCTCAAGGAAAATACAGCAAGTCTGGTTTCCAGTCTCCTTAACACATTTCATTCTTGCATCACTTGTGCCGGGCTGTTTGCATTTTTTCTCAAGTCACAACCTAATGTGACTGGCCCTATCAGAATGCTACATTTTCATTTAAAGAAGTAATACCAATACAGTTCCATTTCTCAAATGAAGTCTTTCAGAAATAAGCCATCCATTTCAGATCACAAAAGCCAGTGCTGATCACAGAACACTGAAAATCGTATTCTCAGCCTTAACTCTTCAAAGCTGTTTTACTAGAACCAGATTTAAAATTACTTTGAGGATTCTTACTGGAATTCTAGAGCTTAAAATTTTAGAAATTCCATTAACTTAGCACACATAGGAAGAAGAAATAGGGGCTTGAAGCAAGTTGTGAATGCAATTTATTTTTAAATACAGCACACTGTTAAACTTAAAGGCCAGAATATCAAGAACACCGCATAGTGTAAATACACATCTCCATTATATACACTGACCTTAGAGAACTTAAAATTTTAAGGCCAGTTTCTGAAAGAATTTTATGGTTCAGGTATTTCTATTTTCGTCATACAGCTTTGCAGAAGTCCAAAACGTATTACCCACGTTGCAGTCCTAGTGTCATTAACATAGAACTTCATCTGTCAGGCAAACTCAAAACCTAAACACAAGAATTAGCATATAAAGGGTTTTTTTGTTGGTTTTTTTTTGTTGTTGTTGTTTGGGGTTTTTTTTGTTTGGTTGGTTTTTTTATTTACTTTTCATGTCTTCAACATAAAGGATGAGTTTTAAAAAATAAAGATATTAAGTCCTTATTTTAAAAAATATCAATTTTTAAAAAGCAGTAGCTCTTGTTCCAGGGGAAATAGGCTCAACCATACCATGAGATAAGGGCTCTTTCTCAAAACTGAAAGAAACTCTATTTTGATATCGCTGTAGAAGAGAATAGCAGAGAACACTTCATGTAATTTGCTAATCTTCCACAATTTTCTGTCATGCAAATACACACATAGTTAAAACCAGGAACACTCCAGTTCACTAGATGGCTTTACTGGTGAAACAGATTGACCTACTATCTGTAAGGCATTTATTCAAAGGATGTTTTTATTAATTTAAGAGATGTTTCTGCTAGGTACCTGCTAAACGTCTCTTGTGTGGTCCAGGAAAGATTTTTCTCTTGATCTAATCTTTCCACTGCAACTCCACCTCTTTGCACTTTAAGCTGTAAGACTCAAGGCTCTAGGATATGCAGTTGATATTACCTCGATTTTTTTTTTTCCCCCTGAAACCTCCTATTGTCAAGTCTACAACAAAGAAAACGTTTTACACAAAAATCCTCACATTGGAACAGCATATGTTGTTACAATGTAATAAATACTGGGAAGAATTAATCTTCATCTTCAAATCAACCTAGAGTACCTACCATTCGTAAAGTGGGGGAGAGGAGGTGGAAAATTTTTCTTAGTCTTAGTTCTGACATTCATTGCTACCAACAAAAGAGCAGTCCCCAATTCTCCTACAACCCCACTTGGTTTAAGTAGCAATAATCTGTACTGGCAACACACATCCAAACCTATGAGGATGGAAAAGAGATAGCAGCAGTTCTTGTTCATAACAAAAAAAATTTTCATTGGACACTACAGAAACTCAAACGGATTAAATCCCATCCTGGTGAAGTATAGCACCTGCAAGGACTATAAAGAAGAAACTATGTACACTTTTTCCTCCTGTGGAAAGGTAAAGCTCTAGAGAGATGGAAGGAATTGCCGAGGGCTTAAGGGACAGTTGGAAAAAGCTGAGCACAAAGCTATCACAGAGCAGCATTGCACTATTACACAGTTTCTGGAGAGCATGCTAAAACAGGGCAGATTAGGAATCAATGAAAACCGAGAATTCTTTGCATTTGTCCTTGAGCTCTCACATTGCTCATCCTGCACCTCCAACACTACTACAAATTATAAACATAGACCAAAAGCAGATTAATCATGTAAAACTCAAAATAAAACACAGCACACCTGTTTAAGTGCAGCCATGCTGCCTACTAGTTGAGGACTTCTGTGAAACACTAACGAACTCCAGAGACACCACCCTCTTCCCCACCCTGCCCTTCCTTACCTGCCTGGGTGCATAAAGTGGGCTTCCTTATCAGCAGCTAGGAACACAGGGCTAAATTACTACATACCTACTGGTGAGCTTGATCTATTCAATTCATTACAGAGCATTTTTGTACTAGACTGTGTTTGTTACCTCTGGAGAATGCTACCTACTGGAAGAATTTACAGTGTGAGATAAAGGATTCACCTTGTACAAAACAGTTGCTTTTGGCTATGAGCTAGCAGACCTGAGGGCTCTCCTCACAGGGCTACCCAATGGCCAAATACCACCACTTTTAGCCCATGGTAAATACAGGATTTGTTCAACTAACAAAGAAAAACTTAGGAGAATGTGTTCTGCTGATTGTATAGGGATTTCCTCCATACTCCACTTGATACCCATAAGCCAGCATCTACAGGGTTAAAACAAGATTGTGTGAAAATTCTTTTTCTCTCAAGCGCAGAGTTAGAGACCCAGCCTTGGCTCGAAAATACCTCCTATATTTTCAGAATCTTTCACAATTTGTCTTTGTCCTCAAAACTATGGATGGCTAGCATTAGAAACAAGGCAGCTGTCAGTATGACTCAATTCATGAAAAGACCAGGCTCTGCGTCCTACCTACCCCACTCCTTTCAGCCAAGTGCTGTTACCTCAGTTAGGAGGAAAATTGAGGAAAACACGAGTAGGATTAATCGATGCTTAAAAGGCACAAACAGACAAACCACACAACCACTAACAGCCAGCTCTGCTGAGTGAAAGGCTCCTGTGTCTGACTAGACTTGCCCTGGTTTAGATTCTAATCCTGTGGAAGCCAAACTTCACTTTCTAGGAATGTTTTTGCTCATGTAGGGACTTAATGAAGAAATCCTACACTTCAGTGAAGGGCACGGCGAGGGAAAGGGCAGGAGGAGATCTTATCCACAAAAGGGTATGAATTTATTTTCTGCAGAAAATGAGGCCTAGCAAAATGAAAGGAGGAAACCCAGAAAGGAACAGGTCTGCAACAATCACTTGTGTCCAACCTCTGCTGCCAACATTTCTTCCTGTGGTCAAAAATGGTAAGCGATAGGGTGGTTCAATTCCATTTTGTTACCTGAACCACAACAAGAGAAAAATGTACCATTTTTTAAGATGCTGGTCAGCCATTCCACTTCAGCTTTCAGAGACACAAATACAGCTTGACATACTCTGTACTTGCACAGTGAGAAGTGAATGACATCATTACCAAAGCCCTAAATTAAAACACAATCCCTTAATAATTTTCTGGAAAATCAGACAGAAAATAACCCTTCCTCTTTCTCACAATTCCCGTGCTACCTCTTGGTAAACTGTATGCCCATTCACAGTTAGATAATTTATCAGATACGAGAAAAGTTCTCTCGCATATAGCCTCCTGAAACCAGAGTCAAAGTGGAAAAAATTAGTAATTGTTTGAGGGAGAGGAAGTCTCACATTCACCTTTGTTCTAGGAGTTCCTGGCAAGAGAAATAAATACCCACAACAAGCATTTGTGTTTCTCCATAAAGACAACCACACAGTGCAACAACAGGTACACCCACAGGGGAATAAAGAGCAATAATTTCCCAAGAGAAATTAAGACATAAGCGAAATATTCTGCTTATGTGTACTGAGTGCCAAAGAAAACTTCATACAGGACTATGCTGTACTGTCTATACATACAAATAGAAAGAAAAGCAGTTTTTAAAAAGTCACCCCTAAAATCTTTTATGTTTGAACATTTTAATTCAGGCACTGTGGATATAGTTCTGATCCAAATATCTTTCATAACCCTGATTATGTCACAGGGCATTTAACCTTCCACCTTTCTAGAAAGTCACCCCCTCTCCCCACACAGAACAAATATACAAGGAATAGATAATGTTAACAAGCAAAGTAACCTAAAGGTAGCTAAACCAAAACGTAAATTCCATTGCCAAGTAGCATAAGACATAGCAATACACAAAACACCTTGTGTTGTTCATGGTTTTAGTTTTAAATAGAAGATTATAAACTGACAAGGATCTACTAGCACTAAAAATTAACCATGTTATCCGGTAATGATTAGTTTTTGTTTTCAGAAATAAATTTAAGACAATTGTATTTCATTATTTCACTTATTAAAAATAAGCTGTTTCTTCTAAACTTTTATATTAACCTACCCCTTGCACCATAACGTAAATGGGGGGGATTTAAATCCTTTTTGATACAATTCTAAAGCAAGTCTTTAAACCAACAGAATACAGATTACTGTCAAATATTTTTACCAGTCGTGGCTACATCAAATTGAAAACTGCATAAACTATTTCCTACCATGATTAACACAGCTCCTTTATTAATGAAAGGAACAATCTTCATTTTCTAGGAGAGCAAAAAAACATGTGGTCCTGGGCTAGCTATTCCTTCTGAAACAAGCAAAACTCCATTGAAGAAGCTTTTATTAAAAGCACAGACCATTTATGCTGCCAGAAACAGCAACACACACACACACACAAAAAAAAAAAAAAAAAAAGAAGCCAGATTCTGCCACCACAACTCTTAGGAGGATTCTTCTATTTTATCTGTTCTCTGCCAAGAGAAAGCATAGTCATTGAGAAAGAGTGAGTCTTTATACAGTGAAAATAAATACTTTTTTTTAACTTTAATAATACAAGGCAAAAATATATTATAGCTGAAAATCTCCAAACCAGCTGTAGATACAAGTTTACAGAGCACTGCTTAGAGATACTCAACTACTGTAAGTCAGCCTTAACACTTGCCAGAAACTGCTACAGTTGAACTCTACTATTGCTTCTGAAAGCCTGGTGGTACCTTTCGTAAACGTAAGTAACCAGCAGAGGTACAGAAGGATCAAGTTAGGGACCATTCAAAGAAACTGGACAGACACAAATCACTGAGGCCTGATGGGATGCACTTCTGAAGGCTGAGTGATCTGGCCAATGCCATGGCAAGGTCACTCTCAATTATCTTAGAAAGGTCATGGCAATCAAGAGAGGTTCTTGAGGACTGGACAAAAGCAAAAATCACCCCTATCTTCAGGAAGGGCAGGGAGGGCAATCTAGGCTGCCACAGGCTGGTCAGCCTCACTTCAATTCCTGGAAAACATTTCCCAGCCAAGAAGGCAATTGGTAGTCATTAGCGTGGATGCCTGACCAACCTGACAGACATCAACAATGAAATGACTGGCTCAGCGGATGACAGGACTACAGCAGGTGTGGTTTATCCTGACTTCAGTAAGATGTTCCAGCTCTGTTTCCCATAGCAGTTTCATAGACAAACTGATGAAGTAGAGATAGCTAAATACATAAAGACGAACTGAAAAGCGACTAACCTGCCAGGCTCAAATTGTTGTGATTAGCTGCGTGAAGTACAGCTGGAGCCCCATCACTAGTGACCTGAATGATGGGACAGAGTGCACCCTCAAGAAGTTCACAGACTACACAAAACTAGGAGGAGTGGCTGATACATCAAAGGGTTGCTGCCATTCAGACAGACCTCAACAGGATGACAAATGGGCCAACAAGAGCCTCAGGAAGATAGGTGAACAAAAGGAAGTGCCGAGTCCTGCTCCTGGGGAGGTATAACCAGTTGGAAAGCATCTTGGTAGAAAAGGATCTGGGGGTTCTGATGCACATCAAGTTGAACATGAGCCAGCAACGTGCCCTCGTGGCAAACGCCAACTGTATCCCAGCCTGCATTGCCAGCAGGAACCACTGCTAGCAGACTGGGAGAGTTGATCCTTACCCTCTACTCGGCACTGGTGAGGTCACACCTGGAGTGCTGGGTTCAGTTCTGGGCTCCTCAGTACAAGAGAGACATGGACACACTGGAGAGAGTCCAGCAAAGAGCCACAAATATGATTAAAGTACTGGAGTATCTGACACATGAGGAGAGACTAGGACAATTTACCCTGGAGAAGAGAGGGCTCAAGAGGAATCTTATCAATGTGTATGAATACCTGGAGAGGAGAGAGAGTAGAGTAAAGACAACAGAGCCAGACTCTTCTCAGTGATAGCCAGTGAACAGATGAGAGGGCATGGGCACAAACTGAAATATAAGCACTTTCATTTAAACATAATAAAGTTGGTTTTTGTTGTTGTTGGTTTGGGTTTCTTTAATTCTACAAGTGACTGAGCACTGGAACTGCTGGAACTGCTGTAATGTCTCCTCCTTTGGAGGTGCTCAAAAATTCGGTTGTACGTGGTTCTGGGCAACCTGCTCTAGTTTTGGTTTAGACTCTGTTTTGGTCAGTGGGTTGGATTAGAGGTCTCCAGAGATGTAATTTCCCATCTGTGAGTTTGTGTAATTTAGGCTTTAAAGTAGACATCAAGGTATGGCCAGAGGTTGATTGGAAAAATGTCGTCATGTAATTTTACTGCCTGTACTGATCTCCACTGGCAGTCTAGTATTGCAGAACAAGAGAGTAATTCCTCAGCAAGAAGCTCAGCAATAGGAGCACCTATGTTCTCAAACCCTGCTAAAAGCAGATGAGAATCTTCAAGCTTGTTGGCTACAAAAGAGTACAATCAAACATGAACTCAAGGAGGAAGGTCAGCTACTAGATCTTCTTGACATGCAAAAGCATATTGTTAGTTTCAACTTAATGCTAGCATGCCTAACTGGAATTGAAATTCTTCTCCTCTGAGGCTTTTATTTATACCTCTTTTAGTAAATCCTAAAGTTCCAAAATTTCTAAAAGCATGAGTTGTAGTAGTATAACATCAACAATTTTCACCACATATTTCAGCAATAGCTTATTGTTTCCATCATCTTAGTTTAAAAACATTATGTTGATGCGACAAGTAACTTCCTTATAAACTGTCAGAGAAAAGGCAAATGGAATATGGAAAAAAGAAATATGTTTCACTAGGTACTACAAAAAAGATGATTTGTTCAGTACTTCTGTTAGTGAACAGCTGTTGCCTTTTGTCTTGCACTACAGTGGTGAGCTAGATCAGTACTACCATCATTGCACCGTGACAAAACGATAACGTTTCATTATAAGAGCCACGAGTGGTGTATAAGAAACTCTCAAATACACGCACTTTCTGTTCATCAGTTCCCAAAACAACTTTACTATGTCTCAAGGATAGGATTTAAATTAAATACTAGTTCTTTAAGTAATTATTATACAACTTCAGAAAAAAACCCTCCAAGTTCCTCTATCCCATGCTGCCACACAGAGAAAGAGGATTGTGTGCAATCTGGCACAAAAGTAATATTGGAGCCTTAAACAGATAGCCTGCTTCTCCACAACACATGCAGTCATGCAAGCAATAAAAGTCTGGGCTCCCCACGAACTGACAAGATTACAGTTGTAATGTGACACCTAGACTCGATCCAAATTCCTCTTCCACTGTCAAACAAGTCTGCGTGACTCTTGATCAAAAAGGGTTCTTCCTACTTATCTATCATTGATACTATGCCACTGTTTCTGGCTTCTCCTTTTTCTTTTCTTTCTTAAAAAAGCAACCAAACAAGAAAAAGACCTCCAGCCACATAACTGCTCTTCTTATATGATCACCTGCAAATGTCATCAGTATTTTTACAAGAACAAAGAAGGGAATTGAGGAAGATAATTTTTAGAATAGATTCACTGAAAAGAGTATTAAAACACCTTCCTCTAAATTAGTATGCTGTTTGAGAAGACTTTAGTATGGCATTCACAGCTATTATACACATTTGTATGCAAATCCCCAAGAAATAAGAGTGTCACATGATTTAAGATGTTGATATGACAAATTTATGTATTGTAGACAGGAATTTCCTGATTCAAAACACGAGCATGAAAGAGAGCTTCCTGTTTCTCTCTTTACTCCAAGAAGGGTCTTTGGAAGGGTTTACTACCACAGCCTGCTTGGAAGAGAGCTCCAGGGTAATCACTGTACTACCATGCACACTGCTAAAACAAGGATATGATGGCAATGCAAATCTAACTACATGACTCTTCAGCTCAAGAGCGTCACTAGGCCACCCATTTCTGAATGCAGTTGCTGTATGTCATGCATTTTCATATCTCAGTTCTGAAAACTGATGTTAGAACACAAACCCTTCACTCTGAGCAAAGCTCCACTAGAATCAAAGCAATATCGGGCATGCCACTAGAGATTCCTCTGTTTAAAAGCCCACGCACATACATGAAACCTGGGGTTGCATTTTCAGCAAATAGTGCTGCTGAGCACAGGAAGGAAAAAGATACCCAGTGCCATTCAGCTCCCTACAGTAATTACCCAGTTCAAAGAAACACAGACATGTGGGTCAAGCATCCATTTGTATGAACAAGTAGCCTTACAACAACAGTTTCAACTTGTTGGGGTGGGAGAAATGCATACAGGAAAAATAAAGGAAAACACCCCAAAATTCCTTCCTCATTTACTTCTTTAATGTAGAGGTCACAAAACGTGTAATGTTAAGAGATCTACTTTGCCAAGAAATTACTTTTGTTAAGTTTGGATACTGGCACAGAGTTGGAGCCTTTTCCTTAGATATTTGTTCAAACACAGCCAATTCAAGCCTTTCCTTTAAGGTGGTACTTGAAACTGTGCCTGTTCCAGGTTTTCCTTCAGTTCAGTATATGTAATGCAATCATAGAAACATAAAGGCTGGAAAAGACCTCAAGGATCATCAAGTCCACAACAGCACTTCTTCACACCTCCATATAGGAGATATGAGAGTATTTCTGTGATCAGCACAGTATAGTCCTGTTTGTGTTTGCTTTAGAGCTTCTTGGAGTAAAGGCCCTTGCTTTGGTCAATATGCAGCCCTTATTAATTTCCTGAGAAGAACAGACATGGTCACTGCTGCATTCTCCTTCTGTATGGAGGCATCTACAAACACAGACACCAGAGTGGCAAGCATGTAAGAGGTGTCATCTAGGATAACAGGGACTTCTTTTAATGACCCAGAGCATAACATCAAGATGATAGCAAGTGCTCTGTGCTTCAACTCCTCCAAGGAGGACTCACATCAAACTGTCCTTAATGGGATGTCTGTGCTACAAGGCACACAAGCAGACTTTGGATTAAGTGAGGGATATGATCACGCAGAAGTAATAGCTTTTCCCCTGAGGTCAGCTACAACACTACTAGTACTCAACCCAAATGCTACGTAAGTAACAAAGTCCCGCAGTATGTCCATCCAGCCACAATTTGTACATCCATATTCCTAGAAAATGTTGCATATTTCTTTTCTTTATGAACAAGGAACAGATTCTACTGACAGCCCACCACTCATTTTTCAGGTTTGGAAGGTTTTTACTCCTTAATTAAATAGTTGCCCTAATTTAGCAAAGCATACGTCCTGTATTAAAGAATAGAGACATAGCTGACTACAAAACAAAGAGCAGAAATAAACCACTTGTGCATTTCAGCCTTCAAATGTCATCCACTGCCTTCTGCCAATCACTCTCCTAACACAAACAAGACCCACAAAGGAGCAAACCAATTCCTAGTTAGGAATTGTTTGCAGAAGTGAGGAATCCAGAAGTAGCCAAAGGACTGAAAACACCAGAAAATGAAGTTTGCTGAGGAGATTTTTTGGTGCCAGCAATTTAGACTTAAAACCATGTAGCCAATTCTGAATACATCTTGATGTTTTTCCACAAGTAATGATACAGTATCAACTTCAGCTTGGATTTTATGAATCCAGTTTGGTAGAAGGACTTTCTTTCAGGAAAACAAAAGTACAGTTTCCGTTTTGGAAAGTTACCAAAACAATCTAATTTCCTTCCCTGCCTGTGGGGAATGGGTAAAAGACAGACTAGGATGTGCAAGTCCTAGACTCCTTCTACCTTAGCTGAGAGGGTTCTGCTGGAAGCATTCCATGTCATGTATCACCAGCACCAAAGTTTATTCAGGTCTCTGACTGGCACCTGGTTTTCTTCTTTTTTTTCTTTTTATTTTTTTTTTTTAATAAAATGTACAAAAGAAGAGCATTCAGTTACTTTTGCACTGGGCTGAAGCAACAATCCAAGCCAAAGATAACTCCCCAGAGTGCAGTTACCTTACACCTATTAACAAAATAATAGAATGTAAGAGATCCTACCTTCTCCCAATGGAATTTTATAAAACAAGTAACATTTTATGAAATAGCATGCATGTCAGCCCTTAAGTTACTTTCTAGAAAGCTACAGACAACATTGGCAACTTTTAAAAGCCAAAATCCCCCACAAATCTGTTACTCTGTACATGTATATAAACACACATACCTGCACACACACACAGAGGCAGGGCATTTTTTTTTAAGAAAGAAAACACTGTATTATGAGAAACCGAAAGCAGCACAACAGCTCAGTTGAGTGCAGTGTCCAGCCCTCCTCCTGCCCCTGCCATGCGATCTGGACAACAAGCAGCAACATAAGCACTGAGCTTAGAGTAAATTTACTTTATGGAGACAAACTGGGTAAACATACACAATCCTTTTACATCACTCAGTTGAGAGTTACAAAAAAAATAAAATATCATAAGCAGCATTTATAGAGGTTATTTTTGGTTAGCAGCAGTTGGCCACCATCAGGTGCAAATTCACCTGAACTGTTCAAGCAACATTGCTTGAAGGATTGACTTTTTGAACATTTCTGTCTTAACTGTCCAAACCTGTCTGTTAAAAAATATGTCTCAACTCCCCAAATGCTGCAGAGTGAAACCTAGCTACAGGTAAAGCGCAAGAACCATCCCTGGCCAAGCATCAAAGAGAAGAACACACTCGCATAAGTAAGTGTGACACAAAAAGTGCAATGGAGCAGCACCATAATATTTACAGTAGCCCTATGGAGGGTGTTAAGGTTCAATTGCAGCTATTATGCACTGGGGAGGTGTATGAGAGCAGACTAGCCAAACCAGGACAAAAAGACTTCTCCAAGAACAGCAAGATACATTATCTCAACAGATCACCTGGGAAAGGATCAGAACAGTAAGCAAGACACTGGTAAAAGCTGTATGCTAAATTTGACATTTAACACATCAGATAGTAACATGTAAGTACAACTCGGATATCAAAACAAAGTAGGAATAAACTGCACAGCCTAGGAGCCATTTAGCACCTAACTTGATGAGACTCTTCACTTGATTGTGGGAATGTCATGGGGCAGGGGAAAAAAAATACCACAATCAAAAACTGCCCTGGCTGTTGAAGATGTCATGCATGGAAAAGATGCCTCAGGGGAATGGAGGGAGGTATCAAAATTCTGTATCAAATAATTCAATAAAAGCTAATTTACTGTCTTCCCCATTCCCTTACACTCATTAAAATATCCTGCAAGGCTCCACAGATTCTGCCAATCAGTATAAGCCATTGATAAACTATTCTGATCTGACTCTTTAAACAAAATAGCTTACCCATCACTAGTAACACTTCTCTAGTGCAAGACCACCATGTTATACTGCTGTTCAGACCTGACATAAACACTGCGTGTGAAGTTAATCTACCAACACTTTGTGAGTCAACAAATCCTAAAATATGCAAAAGTCTATAGGTCCTGAATAACAGAACTCCTGGATTTAAAAGATTTCCACACTTAATGTCTGATGTGTCAGAACACTTGCCATCACTGAATTATCAGAGATCTAATCAAGCACAACATTTGAGTTACTGGGTCCAACAGCACCTTCAAGAAAGAAGTCACAGATATGAAATCTTAGGTCTGTAAAGCAGACCTTAACCATTTCCCCCTGCTGAAGGGAGAGATTTAAGAGAGTAGCCTACTCCAGAACAAACACAGACTGACCTATATCACCACAGTGCTATATGCTGGCAATCCCTAGAAAGCTTCAGCTACTGCACACCAGCTCACACACCCTCGTAGCTAAAGCCACCTCCAAGAACAATGTTGCCTGTGCTTTGAGGCAACTATATCCCATGACATAGGCAGGTTTCTGCACTGGCACTTACTCTAGCAGGACACTGGGATCTACACAGGAATTGTCCCTCCAAGTGGTTTGTGAATATAAAATGCTACAAATAAAAGTTTAGAGAAGGAACATTTTCAAAACCAGAACCGAGTTAAAATTATTCCCTAAGAGTTTCCATCTAAATCTTCCCAAAGTAAACATTCAGATTAAAAGAAAAAGAAAAAAAATCAGTTTGTCAGCAAGGCTTGTGATTTGGGAAGGATGTTGATTTCCTTGCCTAAGCTGACATTTTGTCTATTTCTCCCTTGACATCCTCTGTTCTTCACAGCACCAGACTCCTGTGTCATATCAAGTCTTTCATGATGCATTTTCACAGATCAGCTGGAGCTGCTACATGCTGTCACCAACTCTCTCTAGACCAGCTTCTGGAAATATAAGGGGCAGGAGATACCCAAAGGAAGTTTTATCAACAACTGCAGCAATCTACACAGTTGACTCATTAAAAAGGCATCCCTTCATAAGATCTGAACATTGGTATTGGCAACACGTTGTACCATTATTTACCTGCTCTCAAATTTGACTGGTTCTCAGGTCTCACAACTTAATAAAAAAGCACTTGGGAAGAAGACAAGTGTTAAAAAGTTATGGTTATTTTGCAAAGCAGCCATTCCACCTCAATGCCACAGCTTCCTTTCACACGTAAGAACACAGATTGTTCCTCCAGCTCATGTGACAAAGCCAATTTCCTTACAAAACAGAAGCCTGCAATTTTAAAGTCCTCCCCTTGTGGATGCAGAATTGTCTCAGGGGGTAAGAGGGACAGCGTTCAATCACCTTTTCCCAAAGAAAGCGGGCAGGTGTCAGCTGTTCCCCCCTCCAGCAGCAGGCTCTGTACCAGAGCCCACCTCGCCTCGGGCCCAGCACACAGGAGGTTCTTCTGCACCGAACTGTTACACGAATGGTGTGCAGCAAAGTAACAACAGCAACCACCTAGGTGTCTAATCAACTTGGCAATAGTTAAAGGCTTTATACTTCAACTAAGCTTCCTCACCCAAGATGACGAATCATGTCTTATTCGGTCAGCTGCAATTCTCGTCAGCAATACATTTTAAAAAAGATCCTTCCCTGAACAACAACAAAAAAAAGATCTCAGAAAGCTTCTACCAGAACAGGCTGCTCCTTCCACTAGCATGCCTCCTTTTACTTAAAAATCAAGTAAAGAACCAAATCAATGACAGAAAGGTGAATGATTCATCCCTAAAGCAGGAAAGTTAAGGACAACAATAAGCACTCTTGCTGAGGTAAATGATGATACATTTCTACTGCACAGGCACAAGCCTTACAAGAACTGCTCTATGATTAAATGGATTTCTTGCTCCAGTGATCTATTAGCTTCAGTCATGCTATTCAAACGTGACTACTGGAACACATTCAGAAAGACTAACTTCAAGCTTTAACACTTCAGGCAGGATCTACTGCACACGATGATAAGCCTAAAATATCAAGCTCCATATTTTTATAGGAAAACAAGCTTTCAGAAGTCATCTCCCTTGTAGAAACATTTTAAAAGTCCAAATGAAAGCTAGGAAAATGAACTTGTATTTAATAATTTATTTCCAACGAGAAGTAAACTCCTTTAGACAAAAGTTATAGTTTGTTTGTTTTTGAGGTTTGTTTTTTTTTTTTTTTTTAAGAAGTAAACTCCTTTAGACAAAATTTGGTATGTTATAGTTTGTTTGTTTTTGAGGTTTGTTTTTTTTTTTTTTTTTTTTAAATGAGTGCTGTGTTCCTATCCAATCTGCATGACAAGATTTTTCAGAAAAGCAATTTTATTCACATTTAATCTTCATTCAGAGCAGGTCCTAGCCTGTCTCAGAAAATTTAATTAATGGAAAACAGATATACTCAAAAGTGCCAGGAATTATTCACCAGAATCTGTAAGCAAACTAATTTAGACTCCTAAAACATCCAACTCTCCTGTCCATCTCTAACATGACAATTGTAGCTCACAATAAAATTCTACTCAATAAAGCCCTGGACAAGTAAAAAAAAACCAACCAAACAAAAAAAAAAAAACCCAACCAAACAAATAAAAAAACACAAAAAAACCCCCACAGAACAAATAAATAAAGGCAATACAGTGTAGTTTATGTGATTAGTCACAAACACTTAGCTGCCTGAGATTATTACACACAAAGTGTACATGTGAATTTCAAAAAACTGTTTAGTACTGGTAAGTGTAACAATGTAACAATCCAGGCAAAAGGGTTATTTAGTGTTCTAGAAGTGGTATCTTGAGCAGGGGTTATCCTTGCCCTGACGCATCTCTTCAGCTTTGAGATGAGAAACAATTCAGCCAAATTCCTGACGTTCTGCACTTTGACAGCAGATGGGAAGGCTGCATGAAAAAAAACCAGCCATTTAAAAAAATCATCTGCAGTTGTCTTTCTGAAATGTCACCTAAGATATCAGCAAGCAGCAAATGAGAAAACAGCATTCAAGAAATTCAGCTAACAAAGGTACTTTTCTCCATCCCTAAAATGGCACACCACAAGACAACGTTAGCCTGCAGAGCCCGCTACACTGAGAACGGTGTGCCACATACCTAACCGCAGACGCCGCTCTATGAACTTCAACCCAGAAGATATTCAGGTTGCTCTTAAAGCACACAGCCATTCAGCATTTCCTCAGAGTGCTACCCCTCCACCCAGGATCATAATCACATCCTATTAAAAAGCAACTTTTTATGGCAATTAAGCAGTTCAGTTGCTAAAGGCACCAAAAGCCCCAGTAGCTTATGAAAAAAGGCCTCCCTTCATCAGATTTAGGTTTGTTGTCCTTTGCATCACCCAGAAAGAAAGAAACCAACAAGAGCTTCTCTAACTTTCACAGTAACTGATGATGCTCGGAAGCTCCCAGGAAACCCAGATCTATGAGCACGCCAATGATGCATGGATAAGTTACCTAAACTGAAGGATCAAAGTTTTGCCAATGTGGATTGGGGATTTTTTAAAATTTATTTTTATTTTCTTTTATTTTTAAACCAGTATGGTATTCTCAACCCAGGTAATGGTCTGTTCTGCAAAGATTAATTTGCCACATGTAGTTTTCATTCCCAGGATCCAACCTCCACTCTGAATGGAGGAAAAATGTGAATTAATTAAGAATATCTTAGTTGCACCAATCCTCCTCTTCCTCACAGTTCCTATCAGGTAGTTCTGGAAGAGTAAAGCTCTCCTCGACTTCACCAAGGGCTCCAGAAGACTCAGTGTCACATTCCTCCCTCAAAACTGTACATTAATTGAAGCAAACATTCCTCTGAACTCACAGGAAAGCTTAGGGATGCAGCTACGCCTTCCTATCTTCTCATTAAACACCCTTCAGCAATATGACTTTCTGCAATTGACCAGAACTGAACATGCTGACCCTTTCAACTCTTGGGACAAACAAGGATTTCCCCTTTCCGGAGGAATCCAAAGAGGCTTTGATCGCAGCTTCCAGGTTCACCCCGTCTATGCAGAAGTTATTCCACTGATGGTATCAAGTGAGTGAAACCCCACAACAGGGAGAATATCTTTAGCTTAAATCTTCCGACTTCTTCAACTCTTCCGAAAGCAGAGCTCATTTGGCAACAAATGAAAGGAACTGCAGAATCTCTTCAAGAAGTGGTGGTTTTCCCCTTTCCTCTTCACAATCTTCATGCATATTTTGGATGTGAGAGAGGTGTATTCTTTGGCAGTTGCTTTCTGGACTCACAAAGAATCGAGCAGACCATCTCCCACGCTCCACCCACAAACCCGCAACACACACACACACAAAAAAAAGGGTGGAGGAAATATAGTGATTCTATTTAGTTGCCCAATACTATGAGGGAAAGACACATATCCTGTATAGTTGCCTGAATACTATGAGGGCAACACATACACAAGACAACTAAAAGTTAAAGAAAGCTTAAAAACAGCTGGCAGGAAGACAAACTTTCTGTACTCGCCATTGGTTTGCCCGACACCAGCTGACTGTTCCAGTAGTCCTGCACACCAGCAGCAAAGCAGCAGAAATTCGTCCCTGATGCAACTCCAGCGGGACTAATAGGTTGCCACAAGAATGAATCAGGCCCTGTATATCTAAAACCAAACCCACTAAAGTTTCACTGAAGCGAAATTGCAGGAGTACAATCTAGGGATAACAGCTGGAGAACATTAACTCTCCCCCCCCCCCAACCCCCCGCCTTTCCTGGGGTTATTTTTTTTTTTTTTCTGTTCAGACAGGAAGCAGTCATATACCATACTACATAATATAAGGATCCTGGGATATAAAGACAAGTAGAAAAGGATTACAAAGATTTTTTTTTTCAGCGAAAGTATGCTGGCCATAACCCCCGAGCTGCTTCCACAACTTGGAGCCACACCGCTGCCCCTACATTACGAATTGAGACAGCAATTCCATATTAAAAAAACAACAACAAAAAACATAATCAAGGGTATTTTAAGGGTCTCAGAGAGGCAGAAGAC
>NW_010144671.1:0-1512 GCF_000699245.1 Pterocles gutturalis
CGGCACAGCCAAAGCACGTGGCTCTGGCACCAGCCCCTCAGGACCTGCCAGGTCCATTCTGCCACCAGCACCCAGCAGGACCGGGGGTTTGCAGCTTGGGGGTGGCCCAGCACGGCCGCAGCAGGGCTGGGAGCTGGGGGTGCTCGAGGTGCCAGGGACCAGACAGCCAGGGACGTCTCAGGCATCCTTGGTTGGGGGAAGCACAGCCTGCTGCGGTCCTCGCCCGCTGCGTCCAGGGTGTCTGAGGGTGTCTGAAGCCATCAGAGATACCCTCATTGCCTGAGATGGGTGCAGAGACCACCCTGCCAGCCCTGCCTCTGCCCCACACCGAGCTTCTCTGTGGACCTCCCTTCAGCTTGTTTTAGAATAATTTTTTTCCATAAAATTCTGTAAAAATGTCACTTCCCCAGCTGTCGGTCAGGTCCCCTGCCTCAGTTTCCCCTGGCAATGCTCGTCGCTGGGTGCGTTTAAGGAGCAGGGCGGTGTGATGCTGTCTGGATAACCTGGGACACACGGACACACTGACAACCATCTCCTGCTCCATTTTGGTTTCTTTTGGCTGGTTGGTCTCCTCTTGCGCAAAGGTGCACTGGAGAGGTCTCCTTAAAACCTCTTCCCTCCTAAAACCCACTCCCTAGGGAAACGAGCTGCAGCAGGTTCACTCCAGCTCCTCGGCTCTCCTGGGGTGGGTTATCCCGGAGGTGGGTCCCCTTCCAGGGCCGCTCTGTGTTCAGGGGATTCCTGGCTTGCCCGGCTTGCTGGGGTGGGAGCAGATGAGCTGGGGGATGTTCTGATCTTTGCTTCTGCGGATCAGAGCTGCTTATGTGCAGCCAGCTGGCTTTCACGCGGAGCAGACGATAACAGCCCCTAATACCCCCTCCTCCTCCTCCTCCCGCAGCCCCTGGGGCCCTTCAGCCCACCCAAAGGAAGGCTTTGCATCCTCATTGCAACCCAAACACCCCCAGCATGTTAAAACACAAGGAGTGAGGGACCAAAACTGGTCATTGGGGGTAAATGGCTTTTTGTGGATCACCATTGATGGGCTGGAAATGTTCAGCCATCACTTGGGCACACGGGTTTTTGTGCTTGCAGCACAGCCACCATCCCCAAGCACCCATGGTCCATGCTGGGAGGGGACGTCCGTGCGTCCCCTTCTCCATCAAGTGGGGTTTATCCGCTCCCCGTCCCTCGGTGATGGCAGGTTAATGTCAGCCTGGTCCGTGCAACGTGGCTCTTCCCCTGTGCCCCCTCCTGGTGGTGCTGGTGACAATCGGGGGGTGACAGCCACTGCGGGTCCCCACGTCTGCTCGGCAGGCGGGCGTCACAACAAGCATTGCTGGCGAGGGATTTGTGTGGGCAAACATCTCGTCGGCGCCAGCCGGCGGCTCCGTGGGCAGATGGGATTTCTCCCTGCAACGGGAAGGGAAGGCAGGAGGGGGGATATCGGTGGTGGGGGTGCAGCCGAGCTCGGGGCTGTATTTTTGGGGCAGAGGGGCACCGTGGCCGTCTCTC